>NW_020955337.1:1369047-1371799 GCF_003031625.1 Empidonax traillii | reverse complement strand
TTGGTTTTTGGTTTTATCTACATGGACGAATGGAATGGAATGGAATGGAGTGGAGTGGAGTGGAGTGGAGTGGAGTGGAGTGGAGTGGAGTGGAGTGGAGTGGAGTGGAGTGGAGTGGAATGGAGTGGAATAGAATAGAATAGAATAGAATAGAATAGAATAGAATAGAATAGAATAGAATAGAATAGAATAGAATAGAATAGAATAGAATAGAATAGAATAGAATAGAATAGAATAGTTCTGAAGTAATGAACATACAAAAATCATCTACCCCAACTGGGAGGTTAAAACATGGTACCACAAATAGAGTTCTGGCAATGATATTACAGAGGAAGGTGTTTATTTCATCTCTTGCAATTAATACACTTTCTCGAAATTCCAATTTTGTCGTGGTCATTTTAAACATCATCATTTTACTAAAAGTTTTGAGTCATCTCAGCTGATGAAAAGATGTTCACGGGCTTCTTAAAGGTTGCAAGCAGTTCTTCCCTTTTCTAGGAAGAGTTTATCTGTCTGACCATGTGTCCATACAATTGTCATTCACCTAAATGAATGAGAGGAGAGCATGGGAGGAAGTATTTGCATGATTGATGGGAAGAATTAATTTATTCTAGCCACCCAGCAGTACAGTAATTGGTGTCTGGGACACACTGCAAGTGCCGCATAATAGCTGTCAGCGTCATGTGTACGCAGATGGTCTCAGTGTTTTGGTGTGGAGATAACACTGTGACAAAAGGATTGGCATGGTGTGAACAGAACACTACAATTCTTGGCTTGCAACCACTGGCAGCACTGTTGTGTTGTCCTACATTCAAGACATCTCTCACTGTCTCCTGCATCTGAAAAGATGCTGATGCCTCTAAAAAAGAGAAAATCGAGACTTGAAAGCAGCAGCAGAGATCTATGTAATAAATGTGCTTTTCTCTCATGGTCTTTCAGATACCTAAACAGTTGGGGGAGAGGGGTGGTTTTTTGTTTATTTGTTTGTTTTAATTTTTTTGTTATTGTGGAGCATTGGAGACAAAGACTTTGTTCTGAAGACTGAGCATATTTTCCAAAATTCCTGCAAAGTATTGAAAGGTAAAAATACCTCTTTTGAGTTCATTAATTAGCTCCCATGTAATCCTCAGAAAGCACTTTCAGCAAGAAAAACAGCTAAGCTAGCAGTATGACTGGGATTACTGCCACACACTTTAGTTTCTGCCCCCTCCTGCTCTCCTGTCATCCCACCTCCGGAACAATCTATATAATGGGAAATATAGATTTTCCCCTGCTCCTTATCTGTGTTACAAAGGAAAATGTTGAAGGTCACGTGGTACTGGGCATGCTACTGTAAACCTGCATAAGACTTGCATAGTGTGTTTCCTCGACATTGGGTTGTTCAGCCTAGCTCATTCCAGTGGTCACGAATATCTGTATTTTTAAAGCAAAGCAGGTGGCAAACGCTGGTCGAAGGGGAAGCGGGAGAGGCTGGGTGCTCTTCGGTACTTGGTGTGAAAGCAGGTTAGCTATTGCCACTTTCCTGGTTACACACAGCTGGATGGGATTTCAAGCAGCCAGAGTTATAATGTCAAATGGGATCATTATTTCTTTAGTTCCTTCATACTGCTGAGTCTCCATACTTCGCTTTGCTGGTGCTGTGTTGCACTGCAATACCTCCCAATGTCATGGCTGCTGCATACTACTTACCCTGCGATCTCATTTGTGGGGGAGAAGATAGAACTCTTAGAGCCTTCAAATCCTTGTGGTGTCAGGAGTGGCCTGACTCCCATTGGCTTCTGTGCAGCACAGTCATTGAACAGCCCTGTTTGTCAAGCCTTCAAGCCCACGTGAAGTACAGAGAGGAATCCTCTTCACCACGAACTGAGGACCTCAGCATACAGGAGAAAAGTTGCCCTACATAGTCAGAATTTTCCTACAGAGGCAGACAGCACTGGGAACAGTGTTGGGATTCTCTAATTCAAAGCCCACTTACATCAGCAGCAAAATTCAATCTCTTATAGAATTGAGAAATGTTTTTAAGAGTTTCCCTTTGGCTATGGAGCTGCTCCCTCCCACGTACAGAGGAGTGCTGCAGAGGGGAGGGGAGGGGAAGGGAAGGGTTGTGAGCAGACAGACTTTCCATGCAGAGTCAAAGCGTGCACATGGGGAGAGCCTTCTATGGTGTCTGGGAATAGACATTGTCAGGATCAGCTGCTGAATGCACCAGTGTAATAAATGTTGCCCAGTTACTAGCGGGGTTCTGCAGAACCCCATCTTAGGCCCTGTGCTCTTCAACATCTTCTTTAACATCTTGGATGCAGGAGTTGAAGAAATAATACTAAGTAAATCTGCAGATACTAAACTGGGAGGAGCTGCTGACCCCCTCAAAGGCCTAGAGGCCTTGCAGAGAGACCTCAGCATATTAGAGGTCTGGGCAATCCCCTGCCTGTGATTGATGATTTAACAAAGACAAGTGCCAGATTCTGCACCCAGGGTGGGGCAACCTGGGATGTATGAACAGACTGGGAGCAGGTGGCTGGAGTGCAGTGCCACAGAAAGGGACTTGGGGGTCCTGGTCAATGGCAAGTTGAATACGAGTCAGCAGTGCCCTGACAGCCAGGAGAGCTAGCCTGAAGGACAATTACCTCCAGGAGGGAGGTGATTGTCCTACTCTGCTCTGCACTGGGGAGGCCTCGCCTTGAACATTGTGTGCAGTTTTGGGTGCTGCAGTAAAAGAAAGACATTAAGCTATTTGAGCACGTCCAAAGGA
>NW_020955337.1:1335977-1368353 GCF_003031625.1 Empidonax traillii | reverse complement strand
ATACGAGTCAGCAGTGCCCTGACAGCCAGGAGAGCTAGCCTGAAGGACAATTACCTCCAGGAGGGAGGTGATTGTCCTACTCTGCTCTGCACTGGGGAGGCCTCGCCTTGAACATTGTGTGCAGTTTTGGGTGCTGCAGTAAAAGAAAGACATTAAGCTATTTGAGCACGTCCAAAGGAGTGCTATAAAGATAGTGGAGGGTCTAGAGGGAAGCTATTCAAGGACCAGCTGAGGTCACTTGGTCTGTTCAGCCTGGAGAAGAGGAGACTGAGGGGAGACCTCATTGCAGTTACAACTTCCTCATGAGGGGAAGAGGAGGGGCAGGCACTGATCTCTTCTCGGTGGTCGCCAGTGACAAGACCAAAGGGGTTGGCCTCAAGGTGTGTTAGGGAAGTTAAATTTAGGTATTAGGAAAGGTTCTTCACACAGGGTATAGCTGGGTGCTGAAACGTACTCTCCAGGGAAGTCGTGACAGCACCAAGCCTGCCAGAGTCCAAGAGCGTTTGGATGTCACTCTCAGGCACATGGTGTGATTCTTCGTGTTGTCCTGTGCAGGGCCAGGAGTTGGACTTCGATGATCCTTGTCAGTCTCTTTCAACTCAGAATATTCTATGATTCTACAACTCCATAACCAGTTCTATGATTCCAGAGATCAAAGCTCTGACTGTGCCCCAAAGTTACTGATTTGGAGAGGAATCTGATTCAGAGTACCAGTAATAAGGCTATTTGCTTAGATATGGCTCTCAATCACAAATGATCATTCCTTCTGCCCCTTCTGCCCCCATCCCACAATTGTTTATTTATTTGCTACTTGTCTTGTCCTGACTCTGGGTTTTGGGCTCTCCATGTGGAACAGTCTGTCCTTTTTTTTCCCCTCACATCTATGGATATAGATCTTAAATGCTTAGATCTTGGTTTTCCCTTGAAACCCAACTTGCACTCCTGCATATTTTAGAGATGTGTTATGTTGTCATTTTTGACAGCACATCAAACAGCTCACTAATCCCTCATTCAGGATGCCAATTCTTGAGGTAGAGTTTGGATTAAAACTGAGCTTTATGTTAATCCTAGCTTAATTCTTTCATGATCTTCAGTTTAATTATTGAGGGGTCACCCTAGTTTGATAAGATCTGCGAAACCATCATTTACAAAACCAAGCAGTATATCTAGATGCCTTTACCCTTAGATGAAATTAGTTTGCTCACAAGATCAAATATTTATTTAACACTTACTTAAGGTTAATGAAAGAGTTTTTTTGAGATAATATTTTACAAAATAAACCAAATACAAGTAAAGAGACCTTGAATGATTAAATAGATGCATGAAAATGATCTGTTAACATTCCTTTAACATGAATAAACAAAACTGGTATTAATAATTTGCAGTCAAAGTGGGTCTGCACTCTTAGAATCCTAATTATGAGCTGAACAACAAGATAAACATTTCCTTCCTCTTTTTAAATATCTAAATCTTTTAGAGAACAAATCACTCAAGATGCTTACAGGGGTTAATTGCCAAAACCATTTTGAAAAACGTATTCTGATTACAATGCATTTTGCTGGAACCAAAGTAGTCAGTCACGGAGTAAAAGCTTTTCCTCAGTGGCACTGAGGACACTCACTGCTTTCTTTATGAGCCATGCACATATTTGGGCCAAATTATGTAGCAGAGCTAGATTTTCTGTTCCACATCCTCCAGCACATAATTCAAAGGTGCAATAAAGTCCTGGGCTAAAATGAAATTTCTATCTGCTTTTCTTCACAAAGCTGAGTGCAGTTTCAGTGACTCATTCAGGACCACCTGTATTTCTAGTGCTTTCTCATGACATTGAACGGTAAATATTAAGGTAACTACAGTGTGGCAAAAAAGTTCTGGACAGTTAGTGAGGTAGTGATGTTGTAGCTAGGATGATCTAAGACTAAGAAAGACAAGGTTTGACAGAGAGGCAGTAGTCTTCCCAGTGCTAATTAATGCAGTTGGAAAAAGCAGATAAGCTTGTGGGTGCATGCAGGCTTATTTTCAAGACAAGCAAATGGAAACATTAAACTTTTAAGTCCAATAAAAGTTGAGAATTTTGACACTCATCTGAGAAAAGACAGATATATAGGTAGGCAGGTAGGCAGGTAGATAGATAGATAGATAGATAGATAGATAGATAGATAGATAGATAATTGAAGATAGGTGAATAATTGAAGACCAAAGGAATTGTGGTGGTGATATCAGAGATTATCAACTTTCTCCAGCTAAGATCTTACCTTAGACCTTACTGAAGGGTTCACCCAACCTGGGTGCACCTCCTTAAGGAACAGCTTTGACTACTGACTCCACTCAGTGGGAATTGCTAAGTCCTACCTTTCCAGAACATGGTACTCCTATCCCAAATGACAGAGTTGCCCCAGTACAGAAAAGTTGTCTTGGACTGGAGGAGCAGATCCCATACAACCAGTGGAGATAATTTCTCGCCTAACAGACATTCCCTCCACAATATTGAAATTCATAAGATTAGGATGTTTTACACAAACTGAAAACAGCTGAACATTACCAAAATAAGTAGAAAATTTGTCTCCTTCAGAATGACAGAGCATGAGAGAAGCTTTATATTGGATTTTGTCTGAGAGGTGAATTATTCAGCCCTTACAGAGATTTCACTACAATAGCTGAAAACATGCCTGTCTGCCTGAAATAGCCAAAAGTAATGGCTTAATGTTTAGTTGGCACAGGCAAGAGGGAAAGTCAGAGACAGTGTGATTAGTAAGAGCTGGCTTGATAACCAGGATCACTTTTCAGTCTCATTCACTGCAGGACACTACCAGCCTTCCACTGCCATCCCTGAGTAGTTTCAGGAGACAAATGTCTGTCCGGCTCCAGTAAGTACTTCTCAAAATACCACACTGAAATTCCTAACCATCACTTTCAAAGTCCTTATCCTCCTTGGTGATACTGTCATAGACCTCAGCAGGAGCAGAGAGTCACCTAAGATAGGAATATATGGAATATGCTGATGATCTAGGCAGGATTAGTCAAGCTGGTGTTCTTCAAGAAAACAGTTAAAGACAACAGAGAAAGTAATTCATGATAGGTAGCTATTACTGGATATTTTCTATTACCTTGGCAGTTGCACAATGATTTTGGACTAATGGCAAAGTATTTGGGACTGACATCTGGGTAGCCAACTTGTGCTATCACTGCACGAAAGTAGAATGTGACTAATTATTCCAAATGGCATTTAAAGGAAGCTAAAAGCCTGATTTTTAAAGCTCCCAGACAAGAAAAGTCTTCATTCCAAAGTCTTGATTAGCTGTCTTTAATATGAAGCAAATTTTGTTGAGAGACAAAAGCCAATTAAAGTACGTTTCAGTAGATAATCCAGTATCTCATTCACACCTTTTCCATATCCCACTCATTAAAGTGGTAGAGTTTTGGCACTTCTATGATCTTTTATTTTAAAACACAGAAATCATTCAGTGTTTTGATTAGTAGGTGACAATAGAGGAACATTGTAAAACACATCAATTAAACTAAATTACATTTCACAAAATCTGTTTCAGTACCTCGACACTGAGTCAAAGTTTTAAAAGAACTCTTCATCTGTTAGAAATAGAGGAAAAAAACTGGCACATAGATTACTCACAAGGTACATTTTAATGCAAATTTAATTAAAGAGTACAACAACAAAATAATAATAGTTCATGATTCAACACATCGATAAACAGGATCAAGCAATTTGTGTTCTGTTTTCATTATGTTTGTCTTCCAAACAAAGCTGCTCTTCCTCTCCTAGCAAGAATGCCGTGAGCTGCTACGAGAGAGCTGTGCTCTCCCACTGACTTTTGAAAAGAGACAGGAGATGCTCATAGCAGGGCAAGGGAGGTCAATGGTTCTGAAAGTTACTCTCTTCTCTTAGTCAAGTGCAGGCATATGAAGTTTGAAGAAAATAGTAAGAACGGCTCTGGGGCGTCAGAGCAAACACTCTTCTAGCTCCATCTCCAGCCTCTGACAGTGGCCAAGAGAGTCACAGATTACACCCGCCTTTCTCTAAGGGAGCATAGGGGTACTATAAGCCTGAATAAAATTATACAGAAATACAAATGAAATGTTATACAGGCAGAATAAACAGAATATATCTGCTAAAATGCTGGCTGATGATGCTGTCCTCCATGGGAGCAGATTTGTAGCTTGCTCTGTCTGGACCAGCTGATAAAAACGGAGGTAACAACTTTTAAGAGTCTTAACTCCTTCCTTGAGGCACTTAAGACTAAAAATCATATTAAATCTTAGTGTTATATAACTGTACAAATAGATTAGACTGCTGAGGACAACAGGATAGTTTGACCTGATAAACTTGAAAAAATCTGTAGAAGGCAAGAGGTGATAGGCACCATGAGAGTAGTAGTAGATATTACTAGTAACTGGTTTTCTTGGTAGCAGACACTACCAAGAGAGTAGTAGGGAAAACATAATGAGGCACAAACCCCTGGTCTCTGATTTTTAGTATTACGTAGTTATGGATTTCAGTTTCCAGCTGGAGAATGAAATAATTATGTATGTGTCCCTTGAGGCTGAGGACTGGCAGATTAAAGACAAAGTTCCTGAATAGATAATTTGGGGGAACTCATTGCTGCGTAGTGGCTGGGTAGCTTTGCTCACATGGTTTCAAAAGGGTATTTAGTCGTTGACAGAATGCTTTGGGGCACACAGGTCTGCTTCCATGGATTTTGATGACTCAGCTGGGAGAGGGCATTGATTTTGGGAGCCATGTATCTGTTTTGCCAGTGGTTGCTTTTGCTCTTTGCTTCCCTCAGTTTGCCACTCTTGTTCTGTAAGAATATTTCCTATAGCAAGGAATTTGGTCAGGTTAGGGTCGTTTGCAAGTCAGCAAGAAGATTTTCTTTCAAGTTGTGATCTTTTTTTAACAGTGTAGTGATTTTTTAATAACTTTGAAGATTCCCATACAGGCAAGTTAAGGCCTGTGCAATGCTAGCAGATTTCTCTTTGCCTTGTAATACCTGGTACTCATGGTAACCCTTCAAAAATTCAGCTTGTTTCTCAGAAGCAGCATTTTTTACAGGTTTGTCAACTTTACTTTGGTGAAATGAATATCAGGAGAGATTTCCACAGCACAGTGACAACACTATTGAAGGGTTTGGCTATACATTACAGCCTTCTGAAAAGACATTAAAGAATATAATTTTGGAATTACACTTAACTCCTCTCAAATGTCAGTGCGTGAAGGCAGAAACCAGATTTGAAAAAGAGAGGATATTGCCAATGCTCTAGAGTGTAGCACTGCAGAGACTTCATGAACTTGTTATGTGAGTGTCACTCTCTGCTTCTTACCCAAGAGAACGTGATCACGCTTGCCCCCTTTCTGCCATAAAATTATCCAAAATCAGACAGATCACTCTCTGTGTCTCCTTTTCTCACTCTTTCTTGTACCCAGGCCAGTCCTCACAGACCTTCAGTTAGATATGCCCTAATTTTGCATGGCTCTAGTTTAACTTTCCTACATGAAATGAGTGACTACCAAATATTGCATCATAATCCTAATAAACTGCCCAAGAAGGACACAGCATGCTGGCATGGTCTGTCACGCAGAGGCAAAGCAGGACCGGCCTTCTCTTTCCTACCTTTCTGGTTTCCTGCTGGCTATTTGACACTCAGTGATCAGGATGGAGCTATGGAGCTTTCTGAAAGGTATTGTTTTGAGAAAAATCAACATCAGTGAAAGTCTACTTTGTACAGAAGGGAAATATGTTGTTTGTTCTTTATTCCTCTGAGTTGCAAAGTTGTTCTTAAATAGAAAGGGACTATCTAAACAAGTAGTCTAGCTCAAATCTACAATGACTTCACCCTGTCTTCTGGGTTTATTTATTTTAGTCATCATGAACAGTAATTCTCTCTTGCTGTTGCTTAGAAAAGCATCTTGCAATTATTAATTTCACCTCAGAGACATGACCCTGTGGATTGCCTAAATGGGACAGATGGAGGTTGTCTAAGGCTGTGTTTCATCATCCCTGTCCTTGGCAGGCCTCCCACAGACATAGGCAGTCTGATGTTCTGTATTTTTGCAAAAAAAAAAAATGAAGGAATATTGAATTTCTTGAAAATGGTATTGACATATTTTCTCATGGAAATTAGACTGTCAGATTTAGTAATAAAGAGGTTGCTTTGAAGTCACAAAGTTTTCTGCCTTCCAGGCTCTGAGTGGTAACAGCAGCTTACATGTTGGAAATGCAACTTAAAGTGACAAAACTTGCATAGAAAGAAGGGAAAATGTAAATAATCAATAGCACTGGTTGAGTCAGTTGCACATCTTCATTTTTAGGCTACTTACCCCTGTGATGGAAAATAGTAATCTCCAACATAGGTACTGGTAATTAGTTCAGTCACTTAGAGCCTGGTGCTATTAATGCCAAGGTTGTGGCTTGTATGGGCAATTCACTTAAGAGAGGAACCCAATGATCCTTGTGGGTCCCTTCCAACTTGGAATAGTCTGTGATTCCGAGGTACTAGCATGGAGGCCTAGAACTGCATGATAGCTCTCCCTTTCTGGTTGATGTCTGCTTTCCAGGTACAAGCAGTTTCTATAGCTGTAAACTTGTTTAAGAGACACACAGTGAGGCAACTGCAAGAAACCTGTGAGGGCACAAACAGCAGTGAGAGGAACTTGCATAACCACTTTAATAAGGGCTGCATCCTTCTCCTATGGCTGTATTTCTTTTGTTTGTTTGTTTCTCGTTCCAAAGCCCACTGACATCAAACAAAAACTTCCTGCAGGTTTCAGAGCTTCAGACTGGGGCCATAGAGACAAATTCTCAAAGCAAGAAGCCAACCTGGCCTCCTTTCTACTGTCGAGAATTTGTGTTCAAAGAGTGAGAAGTGTCCTGCTGTTCTAGGCCAGGTGCTCAGCCAGGCTTCATTTGACACATCTATAAACTTTACAAGTTAAGCACCTAACCTTCAGTACTTTTTGATAGACATTATGTCATCAATTGCACAAAATTACAGGAACTGTAAATGCTTTTTCTTTACAGTGATTTTTAAAATCAGACAGATTTGAAATGTGTAAGCTCTCATATCACACTAGATACTCATAAATCCATGTTTCTAAAGCTTCAGAGAAGCCCTGTCACACATATTTTTTGCTTTTTTTCAAGGCTAATCTGCACATCTTGAGCCTGATTTTTATTTATAATAAAGTTTCTTTCTACTCTGGTGGCTAAATGCAGCCTACACTTAGAAAAGGGCTTTCATTGCTCCCAGAATTGTCTGAAAAAACCTAAGTAAAAATGAGAATATGCTATTCCCAGTTCATCCTTGAGCAAATTGCTATAGACTTGAGAAATGTGGAGCTTTCATCAAAAGTGATGGAAAAAAATTATGCGCTTTTACAAAATCATATTTCTGCTTTCTGCTATCTTTACTCTGCAAGTCATCTTCTTCATTTCAAAGATTAAACATGAATGAATGAAGCAGAATCTTGTGTGAAGACTCGATGGTTTTTCAAAATCATGATCGTATTCCAAGGTTGTAAAATTGCTTCTGTATCATCTTACAATCTGAAATCAGAGACACAGCAGGGGAATAAGGTTTGAGTAAGGAGGTGGTACTAGAATGCCACTCAGGACCCCTTCCCTGCTGTCCTCCAGCAGTCAGACAGACATGTAGTATAAAATCCACAGACCCCTCTGTTTTCCAGTCTGTCTACTCAGTCCCATTCCGAGGTAGAGGTTTGACCTGAAATAAACACCTGTGCAGTAGTTGATGACAGAAGGTCAGTTCCTTTCCTCTACAGAAAAAATATTGCAAATTTGAGAATTTCTTTGCATTTTTAGTAAGGCATGTGGTGTTGTTACTGTGAGGGAAATGATGAAGGGCAGATTTAAGGTATTAAGTGGTATGACATGTCAGGTAGTCAGAATTTCTCAACCTATTCAACCTATTGATGTCATTAACCAAAAGGACAGTTTTGTAAGGATTGTGGCAACTCAAGACAACAAGGTGATCAGGTCCAGTCAGCATTGGTATATGAAAGGCAGAAGCTCAGCTAATCTGATCTCCTTCTATGACAAGGTAACCTCCTTAACGGATGAGGGAAAAGCTGTAAGTGCTGATTACCTGGATATTAGTAAAGCCTTTGACACTGTTTCCCAGTGCATTCTGCTGGAGAAACTGGATGCTCATGGTTTGGATGGGTGCACTCTTTGCTGGGTAAAATAATGACTGCCCTTGGGTCACAAGAACCCCATGCAATGCTAGAGGCTGGTGGAAAACTGGCTGGAAAACTGCCTAGTGAAAAAGGACCATGGGGCATTCGTTGACATCTGGATGAATATGAGCTAGTAGTGTATCCAAAAGAGTGTGACCAACAGGACCAGGGAAGTGATCAACCCTTTTTACTCATCGTTGGGACTGTCACTGCAAGAAAGACATTGAGGTGCTGAAGCTCATCCAGAGAAGAACTGTGCAGCAGATGAAGGGTTGATGAAGGGTCTAGAAAGCAGGTCTTACAAGGCTCAGGGAGCTGAAAGTCTTTAGCCTGGAGAAGACGAGGCTGAGAGGGAACCTTATTCCTCCATATAGCTACTCAAAAGGAGACTGTATTGAGGTGGGTATTCCAAGTAACAAATAATAGGATAAGAGGAACTTACCTCTAGTTGCGCCAGTGTAGGTTTAGATTAAACATTAGTAAAAATCTCTTCACTATAACAGTAAAACACAGGGAAGTGGTTGAATCACTGTCTCTGGAGGTATTTCAAACACATATAGATGTGGCATCCTACAGACATGGTTCAGTTGAGTACTTGGCAGTGTTAGGGTTATAGCTGCACTTTACCTAATGGGTCTTTTCCAACCTAAAGGATTCTATAATTCTGTGATTCTAAGTCTTCCATCACCAGAGGTGTTTGCAGTTATTAGTTCAGATGAACATATAAAAATATCTCTGAGTCAAGGCAAAATGGATTCATGGCTTTGGTCATGCAGTACATCAGAGTAGAGAGTGAAATCTTGCAGTAAATTTTTGAGTTTGTGAACAATGGAAAACATCCTAGATGCTATGCTGGGGGAGGGCTGTTAGTGGGTAGTTAATCTGTCTGAAAACATAATTCACTTGTAAGAAGAATAGGTTACCTTCAGTGTAGTGGTAGTCTCAGTAAAAGTTTTGCTATTTCCCCCTTCCTCTCAAGGTAAAAACCATTAGCTAAAAACTATCACTTTGATTCAGTTAGCAACCTTGTTATCTTAAAGATAATTAGATAAAGGAGAAAGAAGGATATCTTTTTGTAAAAGCATCTTCCAGTGAGTCTTACCTTTTTTTTTGTATCACATGCAATGCCAAAGGAAAGCATTATGAAGTAAAGATCATGACATTTGGAAGCAAATTTTAGCCAACCACTGATTTTTGTGTTATATGGCTGGAGTGCACATATATGACCTCTAGAAGCAACAACCTCTTGAAGAATGACTGCACTGTAGACTTGCACAACTATTACAAGACTTCATCATTTGGATAATAAAAGTCTCAATTCTTGAACCTTCTTGCCTTTAGTATCAGGAAGTCATATCCGACTCCAAACACTTATCAGCAAGTTTTACAGTTTATGTCTATGGCTTAAAAGGTTTCATCTTCCACCTTAGCTCCTTTTACAATAATCTGACTTACTACAACCTCTTCCTGTGCCTCATGAATGTCAAGGAGTGAAATTTCAAGTACTTTGGTTTCTCAGACTCCTTTTTTTTTTTATTTTCCCTTTCTTTCAAAGCAAATTTGAGGACCTCGTGTGCCAGGCTTTTGTCCATCCTTTGATTTTCCAGTATTTGTTTTTATTTTTCTCATTTAATATGCTTTCATATTTTTCCTATATTTTTTCCACAGATCCTATTTTACTCTACCTCCCCAACTCAAAATAGCTTTTGCTGCCAGATTCCCACAGGTACCCATAACTAGCTTTTTCTTTACAAATAAACCATCATTCACCCTATAGTATTAACATTTATGAGTGGCAGTACAATAAATATAAACATGCATTTATTGGGGAGGGAAATTTTCATAAGGTTCTCTTTCATTAGTCTTGGGACTGATAAGTTGTTTCCCCCATCGGTATACATCTCAGGCTGTATCTCACCTCTAAGGAAATATTATAAATTTTTTTCCACATTCATTTTTTGCTCGTATCTGATGTATGTCCAGTAACTACTTAGAAATCTCAAATTCAGCAGTATTTTCACAATATAGCACTATTTCCCACAGACAAAATGACCTTGCTGTTTAATTCAGAGCCTGCTGGTACTTTTTCCATGACCTGGATGCATATCTCATGCTGCATAGATTTGTTTTTAACCTGACACAGCAGGCAATAAGATATAAACAGTCCCCAACTCTCAGTAGATTTTACTATAAAAAGCAAATAGAAGAAAACTGCACCTTGGGGTTTTTTTCTTTTTCCCCCAACCCTTACATAAACCTTGCAAAGCACAGGGTACAGTTCTATGTTAAGACAATGAAACAAAATGCAATAAGCTAGAAGACTTAACCTGTTCCAGGGTTTGTAAGCAATGCATCAAGCCCTGTTTACTGCCACAGCCCTTTGCAGTCAAATTTTTGTTAGTTTACTCCTGATGACTTCCATTCTGTGAATATGTTTAAAAGAAGGGAGATGCAACTTGATATAAAAAAACTTCATTGGAATGGAAAATCTCTGCAAGGCAGTGTCACTTTTGGCAAAGTTTTGGCTTATTTTAATGAGTAAAAATGAGGAAGCCCATTTTGCTTCCAAAAGGGCATAGATGCTCACTGGTTTGGCATCTTGGTGTTGAAGTGGCAGTCTGAAATATTTTGTTTCAAAATGGAGATACAGTTCGGCAAAGATATAAATAAAAAACACCTGGAAGAACATCTTCTCCGTGAAATGGACACACTTCTTTCATCTTAGGGAAACAAAAACAACTGTTGAAGGTTGCAAGACATACAATATGATTTTGATGCTTGTTCCCTTTCAATAAAATACATGAATGATCACTTTCTAGGGGACAAATTGTAAATGTGTCAGCAGAGGCCTCAGGAACATCAGTTAATTACAGTAGCATGAGATACCTGCTAAAAAGATTTCTTTATATTCATCCATCTCTTCTTGGGTTTTTAGGTCTGCCACTATAAACTGTCTATCTATCCTCCATATGAATTTCAGATTTCTGGAAGTGAGACCTCTTCCGTAAATAAATACAGAGAGGAACATGAACAAAAAATATTAACCTGATGTAAACGAATACAACTGTAGTTCCTTGAAAGACAAAAAAAGGGCTTAGTGTTGCTTCTCTGTGTGTTCTGATCTCCAAAAGATTTGTTTCTAAGTAATGGTGTAACTAGCAGATTCACTAGCATATTGACATTGAACATCACATGGGGCAAACCATTTTACTTGGAGGCTACTCAATGTGTATTTTTTTCTACCTCTAGTGTTTGTCATCTTTTGAGGCCTGACTAGAAAGTTGTGGACTATTCTCCTTGGAATTCAAAAGTGCATTTCAAGCTAGGAGAGAAAATGCTGCCATGGACCTCTTACAGTCAGACTCAAATGGCAGACATTAGTACTAGTTTTATTCCACATAAGATTTTTTAAGGACCTTTTAAATTACTGGCCACATCCTTCCAGGTTGAAGAGTTCCATTGTACATCAGCCTTAGTAAGAAACCAGGAACCATAAGAATCCCATTAAGTACCTAAATACCTCCTAAAACATGTCCCTGTTGGTCCTTTCACACCTTTTTTCTGAATTTCTGCAGCAACACGACATGTGAGGGTAGTCAGAATGTTGCTAATGATAAAATCCAAGTGTCTTTTATTCTGAATGCTGCTGACAGTGGCTTTTTTTTTGTTGTTGTGTACTCTCTGAATTTTAAGCTTTGCTTCTAAACAAAACATGATGGTATTTGCACATGCCTCCTGAAAGTGTTAGGGAAGTGTTAGGAAAATCTGCTTTCCCATCTAACCCTTCTAGGTCCACAGAGATACATTGCCTGGCTTCTATATAATCCTAACCTTGTTTATGATAGCAATTTGACTGTTTCTTCCACTGTTCCCCACCTTTTGCTTTTTCTCCTGTTCTATCTCCAAGAATGTCAATAAAATTTCTTTATGTAATGGCTGAAGATTTGTTCACATTCTCTTTTTGTGTAAGGAAGTGGAAAAGTATTTATTTCATTGAACAATACAGTAAAGAATACATTTATTGTTTGCAAAAGACTTTAGCCTGTTAGTTAGTATTGTTCCACCACACTTCATTATTTTTTCCCCTAAAAGCTGTCATCACAACACACCTCCTAGTTACAACTAATCTTAAAAGGAATTCAACATTATTATCTATAGATTCACCATACTGTTTTCTCTAACCAATTTTCGGGTCATGAACGTTACAGAAGCTACACATAGAAAATTTCTGTATGATTTTAAATCACACTGGCAGGCCATGAACCTCAAGATTGAAGTGATGTTATTACCATACAAAAGGAAATTGAAATAAAGAGGCAAAGTTGCCACTTTATTTTCAAAAATAAAATTAAATGGCACAGTAATTTTCCCACAACACATCATCGTTTTGAAAGCACAAAGCCTTTTGTAGCCTTATGGTAAAAACTTCTGGTAACAAAATCAAAGTATTGTTTTTGCAAATAATTTTAAGCCATCACCAGATGATACTAAAAATAGAAAAAGTCAGAAAATCTCCTGTTTGTTGTAACAAGTAGTGATTTATGTAAAAACAACATTTTTTCATTACTACCCAAGACCAATTAATTTTTCTACAACAGTGTCTCAGAATAGGAGATTCAGTCAATGCCATTATAGTTACCCAAGACTATGAGTTATTTCCTAATTCTCTTCTCTTGGTACACAAAGGATATTTCTCTGCATCTTAGATGTGAAGAAAGTGAGAAGGCAATGTAGACACGTATTGTATTTCACTATAGTCTTTGTATAAAAAATGTTATTGTATGACCGTTTCTCAATTCAAGTCCAGAACAAAACCTATATATTTTACAAGGCCTGTTCAATATTGGTCTGAGATAGAGAAGTGCAAAACTTCTGTTGTAAAACCTCAAAATGTAACCAGAGGCTGAGGTTTCCATGAAACAGCATACACTTTGGTTTGCTTGCCTGATGTAGGAAGTCTGTGCTATGGGAAAGTGGATGCCATGAAAGGACAGGCAGTTACAAAACTTCTGGAAATGCTCAGCAGCTGAAACCAACCACTGCTCTCCTGGAGGCTGGAGATTTCTACTGACTTGTCAAAGTGGAAGTTCTGTAAATGTAGTTGAAACAGAGGACTAGAAGCAATCTTCTGGGGGGAGATAATTCCCCTTCCAGCAGGGCGAGGGAGGTGCTTCAGCCCCTCTAGTCTGTTCTGGTGAGACTCCACCTGCAGTGCTGTGTCCAGCTCCAGGGTCCCCACCATAGGAAGGACATCGACCTGTTGGAGCAAGAACAGAGGAGGGTCACCAAGTTGAATAGAAGGATAGAACACCTCTCCTGTGAGGAAGGGCTGAGAGAATTGTTCAGCCTGGAGAGAAGTCTTTGGGATGACCTAATTGCTGCCTGTCAGTACCTGAGAGGAGCCTACAAGAAAGATGGAGGGAAACCTTTTACAAGAATTCATAGTGACAGGACAAGGAGAAATGGCTTCAAACTGAAGAAGAATAGGCTTAGATTAGGTAATAAGAAGAGACTTTACTGTGAGGGTGGTGAGGCCCTGGAACAGGTTGCCCTGAGAAGCTGTGGATGGCCCCTCCTTCGTAACGTTCAAGGCCATGTTGGATGGGGCCATGAGCAACCTGGTCTAATGTGTTGCCTAAAATCAGCTGTTATAAGAATCCTCCAAGATTCAAGTTGTAAATTTTAGAAGCCAGGCATTATTTTATTTCTCCATGTTGAAATGATCACAGCATGCTGGGTGCTGTTAAAAGCACCACATTTTTTTCATCTTTCCCATATTAATAATTTTAATTTTATTAATATTAATTTAATCCTTGTCACAGAGGTCTTTGACAGCCAAGAGAAAAGAGTAAGAAGCTAGCAAAGATACAAACACATGCTGAAATTTCTTCTTCATGTAACAATGCTCCTGCTGTCATGCCCACAGAGGCGATCCTTAAACGTCACACTGAGAGGTGAGGAGTATGCTGGGAGGGGCAGGCAAAATTGGTACCAATAAAATACAGTTGTCCTGAGGGGCACCATCAACGAAGTAACAAAGTTACTATTATATTCCTATATTTTCTTTATTAAAAGCCCCTATTCTCTCAAAACCTCCCATACAACATGTGTGGATAAAACAAGTAATCCTTGCAAATGAATGTGATTAGCCCCTCAGGCAGCAGCTATGAGGATTAAACACATGGTATTTAGAAAACTAAGTCCAAAGGTTAAAGAATAGTTATGTGTGTATGTGTATATAACATGGAGCAGAGCAGGTTATGGTGCCCAAGAAAGATTGTTGGCACAGTGCTGAGATAGTAAGCTGTTGGCAATAGTTTCTTTAAGAAATAGAATTCACCTTGGAATACTTGATTTTTTGCATTATATCTGGGTGAGACTGTGATGATTCTCAAGAGCATTGTGAAGGAAGGTCTTCCAGCTGCCAGCTCTACAGCTTGGTTTAGACCCTCTGCCAGGAGTAATTTTTCCTTTTTTAGCACAGCTTGCCCTGGTTGCCTGATGAATTTTCCTTTCACATCTATGTAATAATTCAGCTCTTCCTGCTGCATCTGTAAGAAGAGAAACATTACCTCTTAGTTAAAAATAACTGCTTATCCATGTCTGTGGGTTAGATTCTAGTTTGGGACATTAGTATCAAGACTAGCAGTGTTGTTTACACTAAAAATTATAAATACTTTCCCAAATTAATTATTTTGTATGGTGATATGGCTTTGAAACTAAGATCTGCAGTGAAAATATAGGTCCTTTAAAGAAAATACAGTCTCAGCAGCAGGCTAGAAATTTGGTTGGGTTTGTGTGACTTTCAAACATGCAAAGTGATAAGGACATAATTTTTTCCATAGAAAGGTTGTCTTTGACCCAGTGTGCACTGCTTATGCAGAGAAGAGTTTTGTGCTGGTTGTGTTAAAATTGGGCTTTCTGATTCAGTTAGGTTTGATACAAGAACTCTCTGAGAAAAAATAAGAAATATATCTTTGTGTCCCAGGTGTTAAAGTCACAGTCACATCGAGAGAGAGACATTAAAGGAATTTTAAAGTGGTTTTTTTTCCCCTGAGAGTTAAAATATATGATCTAAATCTTTTCTTATTCTAAATATATTAGATTATCTTGTCTCCACTAGAAAATGAAGAATCTGTTACATGCTCTTGCTATATCGTCTAAGTAAACGAGCATTCTAAATCATCCAGTAAAATCCACTTCGTGCTGTGTTGACATGAAGTAGAACTGAGATATTAGGTCTATATCACCCTGATTTTTATATTTGTGGAAAGGATTGATGTAAGGGAGAGCTTCAGAGAAGTTATAGGTCTCTGGGCACAGGATGCCAAATAATGCTTAGGATCTGGACCAAATACTGTTCCAGCACACAGCCCACACTGACATTGGGGGAAACACAGCATCCTGGGTAGGTGAGTTCTCTGAGTTCTCTGACTGGTGTCCATAGATAAATAAATGAGAATATAATTTCTTGTTTCTGCATTGCATTGTAACACTGTAACATGCAGACTAGTTTTCAATAAAAAAAAAAAAAAATTATTCAAATCGATTTCACAAAAGACTCTACTTTCTGTAGAAAATGCAGAGGATTCTGTTTCTGATCAAGAAATCAAATGACCATAAACATTATCTGCATTTTTATACTAAAAAGTGGTAGAAAAAAAGAACTTTGAAGAGTGGCACTGGGAGTTACTCCACATTTATACATACATGCACAGTTTTCCTTGTAAGTCAGACTCTGCAATGGTTTATCTCATCATGAGACATAGAACTGATGGGAAGAGAGAGATTAGAATATGAGATATCATGAGAGTCAAAATCTAACCTTTGGGACAAAAACTCCTGGGAAGCTCCTTACAGTACTTCAGAAAAAAACTATATAGAAATTAGCTGAAAGAATCAATGTTTTCTTTTCTCAGCATCATGATTGTGGGACAGGTGCTTAGCCATAAGCGAGGCTGGAAACAAGATATATAGTGTCTCAACCATCCTGCTATCACAGAGAGGACCTCTCAAATATCCAAGTCATGGACAAAAGCCAGGAATGATAAAGCCAGTGAAGGGACCACATCACTTGCTAAAAAATGAAGGCCTTCTGCCACTGTCATAATTGTCATTGAAATTGGCACAGCTCTATTTAATCCTCACAGGTTTTCCCACTCCTCGATTCTAAATTACCCATTTTTGCCTCTCACACTGAAGCTAAAGGCACTCTGAACCTTGTGCTCTGTATAGTGAGTTATGAGACATTTTAAATTATGGTGTATTAAGGAGTAATTTACCTCTGGCTCTCACCGATTTGATCTGAGATTTGCTCCATAAGCTGCAGTAGAGTGAGAAATTTGCTGCTTAAAAGGATGGTGTTATATTTACGTTCTGACATATCCTCAACTGTAATAGACTGAGAAATGTTTTATCTCTAACACTTGCACTTTGCTCTGAGATTTTCACCTTTTAAAGGGGACTGAAATTGCACTTGTAGCTTCTCCCTCTCTGATAAATGGCTTGAGCTTCCAAGACCCTAAATGAATGCCACAGTGAAGAAATGTTAAAAATTAATTGCACGCAGTTCTCTGAGGTGCAAATAAGATGCTGAACTCTACTCATTCAATATGCATGAATAGAAGGAGTAATCTGGAAAAGGAAATGCAGGGCAACCTTGATTTGAGGCATGGTATGCTGGCGAGGTCCTTTGGTCTGCCCTCTCTTGATGCACACGAACACACTCAGTGCCAACAACAAGCAGGAGGAGCTCACAGCCATTGTGCAGCAGGAAAACTATGATATATATGCAGTCACAGAAACACAGTGGGATGACTCACACAACTGGAGTGCTGCAATGGATGGCTATAAACTCTTCAGAAGGGACACGCAAGGAAGGAGAGGAGGTAGAGTAACCCTGAAAGTTAGGTAGTGTCTTGACTGTCTAGAGCTTGATGATGGTGGTGATAGGGTTGAGTGTTTATGAGCAGGAACGAGGAGGGAGGCCAACAAGGCAGTATGGTGGGAGTCTGTCATAGAACACCCAACCAGGATGAAGAGGCAGACAAAATATTCTATAAACACTTGGAAGAATTGCTAGTGCTTTTTCTCCTGGGGGAATCAAACCTACCAGGTGTCTGCTGGAAATACAGTATAGCAGAGAGGAAACAGACTATGATGTTCCTGACACAGCTGGTGACTGACCTTGCTAGGGAAGGCATCTCGATGGACCTGTGGCTGATGTGATGGCTGGAGGCCATCTTGGGCACAGCCATCAGGAAATGATGGAGGTTTTGATTCTCAGAGAAGAAAGGGGTTAGCAGAACTGCTACCTTGTTCTTCCAGATGGCAGACTTTGTCCTGTTTAGGAGCTTGATTGACGGAGTCCCATCAGAGGCAGTCCTGAAGAGCAAAGGAGCCCAGGAAGTCTGGATATTTTTCAAGAACATACAACTACAGGAGATGATAAGTGATCTCCAAAAAAATGTTAATGTAATTCTGCCACAATATGAAAGATTAGAAAATTGTGAGAATTTTCTTCTTTGTGGGTCTGTATGTAGTAATTGATATGTCTCCTTCCTTTACCCATGTAGCACTTAGAGAGGTCAACATAGTGCTTACTAGAGGATGTAACTGAAGATAAATCAAGAAATTCAGCAATAATGGTTGCTTGTATGCACCTTGAAGCTCCAGCAAAATGCAGAGATAAGCCATTTGCTTTTTCCTGTGCTTCCAGGAGCTTAGAAGAGCTCCGACTACCATTTTATGACTGGAAGGATGATGCAGGGATACACATAATTGTCTGACAATCCACACTTTTGATTCATCTATTTTGATCAACCTACAATTACAGTAGAAAAAGAATTTGTACCTGTTAACAGCAAACGGTGCACCCTTTGTCTAGATTAAAACCATTGGCATAATACAGAGCCCCTGCTTTGGCAAGTGTATGTGAGAATGGTAAGTTCCACTTCAGTTTCGGCCACTTGCCACAATTAGCCTTCCATGTTCAAATAAATGAAAAAAGATGTGATAACTAGGTGGTTTATCCCCACTGATTTTGCAAATCTAGGTTATCTGGATCAGTGGGGTAATAAACCACGACTGAAAATGGTGACAATGTCTTCATTGTCACTTTGCTAATGAATGCCATAATTATCTCTAGAAGATAAGAAATCTCAAGGAAGAGGAAGCAGAAAAGACCAAAGCACAAGCCCCAGGAGAATATCCAGTAAATCTTTGCCACATTAAGCATCTACCATAGGATCCATACTGCAAAAATAAGGTGTGAAAATGAAGGGATCTCCAGGTTTACCTGATTGTGATAGGTTATCTGGGAATGATTATCATCTGATCAGACACTCCCATGCTGTCCTACAAAATCCTTCCATCTTGCAAAAGGTGAATCCTTTTGCTTCTTTCATGTTTTACACATGTAAAATCATGAAGTTCTTCATGTGTCATGCTATGATGTGAAGGATCATTAAAGCTTTATAAAGATGGACTCAGACTTTTAAAGGAATTTTAGCTCTCTGGGAAGTGATCAGGACTCCATAACATGTTGGGTTGGGATCTGAAGGCAGAAAATATCTACCAAATGTTTTTTTTGCAGTGATGTCAGTAGTGGGGGTCAATGAAGAAGAAGCTGCTCAATAGAACAAGTGATCAGAAAGAAATGAGGTCAATAACCACCTTATCTCTACTGTTCAGAGCAAAAAGCTATTGAGCCTTGTCTTGTGTTTCCAGGTTGCTGAAGGCTTTTGAGAAGCAGTTCCAATTGTGAATCAATGGGATGTGATGATTCTGTCTGAGTGTGTGAGTCTAGGGAATGGGGAATTCACTTGATTTCTGGAAAAAACAAACCACAGAACAAACCACAAAACAAACCACAACAAAATTTCTTGAGACCCTGCTCTCCCTACCTAGAGACAGCAGGGAAGACAGAGGGGCAACTCCCAAGGAAATTGGGAGACATTAATACACAGATGACAGCAAAAAGAAAGGAGAGGGAGAACCTTACTGCTGGGAGGCTTTTGTGTAGATGAAAATGCTATGAAATGGTACGATGACAAGAAAGGGTGTTCTTTGCTTGGGAGGAAAATTAGGTCTTGATTTTTTGAAGTAAAGACTTCCTTGTTATTTGTAGACTTTCTAGGGAACTTGTGCCATTCGAACCACTATGAGTCCTTGGAGGGTGCTGGAGAGAACTTTTGATTTTGGAAGGCAAATGAAATGGCTGCTTTAGATTTTGATATTAATTTAGAGGGAGAAATTTACTATGAGTACAAAAAGGACAGGGAAGTGGGATGAAAACGATTATGGAGATTTACTTTATTTCTTTAAAGAGAAGAAAATGCGAGATAATTAAAGTTAACATAAAGGATTGATAAGGAATTAGGAAAAGCCATTCATTCTGAAGAAGTCAATGACAATCTGATCAGAATGCAAAAGTGTGTTTAGAGATGATTGTGGCTACAACATGAGATTTTCTGTAACTTAAAAATGAAGAAAGAATTGGAGAGAGTGCAAAAATAAGGGTGCACACTGGAAGACTATGAGAAGAATTTAATTATGAAGGGATCACAGCAGAAAAGTGTTGCACAGAATAAAGTTTTTATTAGCAAGGGACATTAAATGAAAGGGGAAAGGTTATACAGACATACCGGAAATGAGATAAATGACAGCTCAAATATGGGACAGGAAAACTTCTAAGATTTTCAGGAATTGTTTTTTACCATCAGAAATGGACTGAGTACTCCACCTTGTCTAAAAAGATGATTGGGCTTGGAAGGTCCTTGCAACTTCCCTTACAGTTTGCCTTTCTCTGATCTATGTGACAAATGAGGATTTTTGCCATTAGATCACAAAGCAGCAGTAATTAATCATCATCCTTTTTATATATAAAGTATTTAATGATTTATTAATATCTATTTGATTCTGAATAGAGCACGCCTTTACTGAGTAGCAAATTTCTGAAAGTATAAATCAGTATGCTCAGTAAAAGATACATATCTTTTGAGGGAGGACAGGACTCATACTTCTGAACAGAAAATACTGATCAAGTCAGATGTGAGTGCAAATTAATGCCTCTTGCTCCTTGTCAGCAGTTGTGTGACAACTAGCTGCCATTCACCCATTTCCAAATGGAAATGAATTTTCAGATGGGAATACAAAGTCCTGATGGTGCCCAGCTTGAATTCACAGTAGGAGAAACTGTGTGCTCCAAATCGTGAGTTCCTCCTGCTGAGATCACTGAGTTATATATTATGCTGCTGCACACACTGCTTCAGCATTTGATCTTTTCCATGACATCCTTTAACAAATAACTTTTCTCAGTCAATGAGGAAGGCAAATAGACACTAGCGTGCCTTTCATGTGTTTTGCCAGTTTTCAGTCATCTATATGATACTAAATTATGTCTCTATTAGCCTTCCTCTCCATGCCTATTCTCCTCCTTTGAAGAAGCATCTTTCCTGTCTTCTTGGATGCTTTCAAGTCTAAATGCCTAAATATGCCTAATCTCATAATCAAATGAACAAGATTTTCATTCATAGTCATAACACTAGAGTTTCTTAACAAAATGTGAACTTGATTTTGGATCTTTCCCCCTATGTAGACTCCAGATGAGGATTTCATTTTGCAAACTCATGTTTAAACTCTCTAGTGCTGATTCTGGTCTACTTAATATCCTTTTTACAAACACAAGACAATCAGTAGCATCCCACGAGTGGTGTCTCTGTAAGGCAGTTTTGATTCTGTTGCAGTTTCCCCATGTAAACCCTTGTTTCATACTCATCCTTCCCTTCTTCCTACAGTAAGACCTGCAGCAGCAAGCTCTCACTCTCAAAGCTTTGCTACCGAGTAGGAGTGATTTTATTAATGAGTTTGGAGTTTTGTGTTTGTCTATTTTTTTTTTTTCAAGAAATCTGCCTGTCAGTTTTTGGCCTTGATACCTCGCAAGAAAATCAGCATTTAAATATTGTTTATTTAAAATCTCTGAGCCCAAAAAGGTTAAATATTTGAACCTGTAATACAAACAACAAGATCAAACTAAATTATTTACTGGGGGATGGGCTAATGGAATATGGAATTTGAATATGACCTGTCAGTGCAGAATCTTCTAAGTATTTAAATTCCGGGATTGAACTGCTATGAGTGTGTAAAGTCATTCTGCAGCAGTAAAAAACCGTGAAAGTATCCTAGCCAGCTATTCTGGGGCTGTAAGATGATTTGTGTAAAGGGAGAAGCCTGAATTAGCTGCAATCATCATGTCATCTTGATTATCTGAGATATGCCGTCCTTTAAATGCTCATGTACATGTTCAGACATGCACATATCTTACTCAACTTTTTAGAAGATAAACTTTGATGCCAAAGTCAGACATTCTAGGAATGGACTTAGCTCTTGATGTAATTCTTCAATTCACTGCATCAAAATTGCTATTTTCACTTCATTACAACCTGGGGTTTTTTTCACCAAGTGAAGCTTATGTAGTGGATTTCACTGGATTTCAAGTGTGAGAAAATTGAAGTGTTTTACACTGTTAAGGTAATTTGAATCAAAGGAAAGGTAAAGATGCTTCATGTGTTTAGAATCTAATTATCTATCAGGTTGACTTGGAAATTGTCAGAAAAATAGTTCTGTCCTCAGGGAGCAAGTTTGGTAAAGCTGAAAGGGATGCCCATTTTTATGTATCAGGATCACAGTGTTTTATTCTGTATGACAAGAACAAAACTGAGTTCAGGCCCAGATAAGGAGTAGGCAAGAACACCTTCATAGTAAAATCTCTGTGGGAGCAGGCTGACGTGGGTGTCCAAGTAGAGGCTTTTTCCATACTAGATACAGCTAATTTCTATCCTTACAATCAGTGTCGGGCTGGTTTGTGCTTTGAACCACATGAGTTTACAGTCTCTATCTTGCACCCCATTACTTCAGATTCTTTGGGCATTCGTTGCCCTCTGGAATTTACTTTATAAATCAAACTCCCAACTACTGCTTCTGCAAAGCCTGCACCAGTGTTAAAAGCTTCTGATCGTAGCTCGTCTTCTACAGCTTGCCAGATTCTTCTCCCACCAATATATGACTCCCATCACCAACTAATTTCTTGCATTTTAATAACCCCTCCCAAATGTCTGTAACTCCAATTGCTATTTTATCTAGAATTATTGCTACTGTAATTTCATCAAAGTAGTATCCTTGAGCTCAAAACAGTATCCCAGAGCTCTGAGGTTAAGATCTGTCAAAAACTGTCAATGAACATCGCTCTTTTTGATAACAACAGTTATACAACAAAAGGCACAATCTGCATTTCTTTTAGAAGTGAACTGTGTATCAAACTTACTGCATCCATTCTACTTTTCCCTACCAAAATCATATATGAATAGACATAACTACCAGATGCATTTGCCCAGGCAAATGAAATGCATCTGAAAAATATAGTTTGTAAGTTCAGCGAGTATCCATCATACTCTTTACTGTTTGAATTGAAGCTGGAGACTCCATTTTACTCATAGCAACACAATTGTTTTATCTCAGCCTCTGCTGAGCCTTTTAAACTGTGTTTGTTGGGTTTTGGTGGGCTAAGGGTATCTCTACTTGTGTTTTGAAAAATAGTATTCATTCCAAATAGGCTTATCCAAAGGAACATGGTGCTTGTTCTTCATTGTTAACTGGACAGAGCTCATATTGCTATAATTGAGGTTTCGCTCAAAGGCTGCTAATACTAAAATGGGCTATTGATTATAGATTTCAGCAAGATTTTGACCTTGCTTCTATCATTTTCTCACAAATTTCAACCTGTATTATTATCAAACACTTAAGTTAGAAGAACATCTTGTCAATAGCTTCTGAGAGTGCAAGCATAATAAAAGAGGGTCAGAGGAAATAAGGCAAAAAAACACTTGTGACTTTCATGTGCACAAGGTTTGCAAACAGCTGTTGCTGTTCATGGTGACAGGCAGCTGCAATCACACTACATTTTATGCTAGTTACACATGCCAATCTCTTCCAGTTCATTTTGGATTTTAATGTTTAATTGGATCAGCAATTCATTACTAATTAGAGAAGAGTGAAATTCAGATTTTTTTATTCTTTGAGAAATTCCCATGTTTCAGTGTGGATTTTTATGCCAAACTGATGCAAAAGGATCATATTAGCCAGAGATGGGGCACCAGGTTGTTACAGGAGTCAGCCATAGTTGTATGTCCAAACCTACATCTAATGCTTGATTACAGGATGGAGTCTGGATATTGTCCTAATATCAGTCTTTGAAACTTATTAGCTACGGAAGCTAAGAAGAAACACTTTGCTCCCTATGAACAGGAGTTTTACCTCCACATGAAGCCCTGTAGTCTGACTGTGGCTGAGACAGAAAGTGGATGGTGTTCTTAGGGAACACCCGTTCTCCAGTGACAGTCCAGTGGCAATATCTAAGTACACTGTGACTCTTTCTTGTGGTGTACTATGACTGAGGCATTTGAGGTTGATGTTTGATAGTGTTCCAAGTCATCTGGTGTACTATGTCCGGAGGGACTGGATAAACCAGTGGTCCTGAAAAATGTGCTCCAGTGAAAACAAGAACCTTTAAAATCACCTCTAACAGATGAACAAAACAAGAAATAGAGGGCTTAGAGTAATTTCTTCCCAGCAAAAATGCTTGATAAGCCCTACCAAGGCAGGAATGCAATCACCTGGCCAAGTGTAACTACATAGATGAAACTACTAGCATATTTAACTGAGAAAAAACAGATAATATTTCCAGTCTGCCTTTCCACAGATTTGTGTCCTTGGTCCAGCCTATCTGAGTTTTCTGCTACTGATAAACAGTTGATTTCACACTGCCTTTCTTCCAGGTGAACAGGTTTTCATCTGCCTGGCTGCCTGTTTCCCACAGAATCTACAGAAGATTTACATTCAACTTTTCTTCAAATCTGGTTGAGTTCGGGCAACTGATTCCATAGTTACCGGAGAGGGAATACTGACAGTGAAATCACAGAAGCCCTGTTTCCTGGAGAAGAGGATAAATGGAAAATGGGGTGAGATAACCCTTCATTCCGGTAGCTATTGTCTCTTGCTACAGATGTCCATAGTGATGATGCAGTAGGGAAATGACAAGGGAGATGCAGGAAGATCTACCTCCACTGTCAGGCTGTTGTGCAACAGTCAGACCCATATGCAGTGCCAGATACAACTGATACAGCTATCAGATTTTGATGTACTGAGATACAGCTATTAGGAAATACCTGGGTGTCATTTGGCTATGCAGGCCCTGGTTCTTACCTACATAAGTAGAGTGGTAACTTGAGGTGAACTGTCCAGTTAATTTCTGTGGGAGAATCTTTACTGTTTGCATCCCTAAGGTTTCAAAAGTCTGTCTGTTTTAAGATACTGAAGCCGGATCAGAGCACAGTCTTGGCCTGGATTACTGCAGTTTTTCAAACTATTGTTTCCCAGCTGTTAGCAGGCTCCTACTAAGATCAGTAGTCCTTCTGCATCTAATTGAGGAATTCAGCTGCAGGTACACTGGAGTAATCATAGCAAACAATCAGCATTGTATTTAAATTTCCACTGGAAATTATTTTCTCCTTCTTCACATGCTTCCTTATGCCCCTGGGAAGATTTAGCATTCTTTGAGAGGGGGAAATCAAATTACTTCAAGAAACAAAATTGATGGGCCTAAGGAAAAAAAAAAAAATTACAAATCCTCTGCTGTTCTCTAAGGCAATTAAATTCTAATTGGAGGAATTGCCTCGCATTCAACTGCAGGCTGCACTAGGAAGGTTCTACAAGCTCAAAAGGGACACACATAGCAGCAGCACATATATTTCTTGCTTTAGGCAGCCCTGTATCCAGTGTGCACAATTGAATAATGGGAAGAGCTGACACTATAATGATTCCTGCTCTCTCACTATTCTGAAACAATAGGAGTCACCCCCTCAGGTGTGAATGACGCTCCTGAGACCTCTCCTGACTTACTGATTCATTACAGCTCCCAAGCAGTCAGTTGCTTACATTTCATCTGGCACTACTCATTTCCGTTCCAGAAACTGCATCTGTAGTTATCCCCTTTTCCTAGAACATCTGCCTATGGAGGAGTTTTGGGGCTCTTTTCTCTCTCCTGGAACCAGACCTCAGTATGAGCTAACGTGGAGTGAAATCTGCACTGCCTTACCCAGCAAAGCAAACCTGCTGGACTCTCAAACCAAGTCTACCGTTTGCAGAAGAGAGTAGTGCTTCTGAGCATCTAAAGGCCATGATTATCCTCTGCTTAAGGCTTGTTTTCCTCAGAGGAAAGCAGCTTGAGGTTTACTGGTTTCGTGAGGAGGAGTGTCAGAACAGTGCTATCGACTGAATATCCCAGCCCACTCATTCTGCTTCAATGATGTTTTTTGAGGTGCCTCTTCACTGAGGCATTAGAGAGGCATTGAGGATTGAGAGAAACAGAAGATTAGAGAGAAGGAAGTTAAAAGTAACTGGTGGTCAAGTCTCATTTTTCTGAAATAGTAGGAGCTTCTTTTGGTGTAACATAGTCCTTCTAGGGATTGCAGTGCTGTAAAATGAGATGCACTTTTGAGGAATCACAGCCCTGCCAAAAAGTATAGCAATATTTACAAAATCACAGAATGGGCAAGGTTGGAAGGGACCACAGTGGTCATCTGGTCCAACCTCCCTGATCAAGCAGGGTCATTCTACAGCACACTGCACAGGATTGTGTCCAGATGACTCCTGAATATCTCTGGTAAAAGAAGACTCAAACACCCTTGCTGGGCAATCTGTTCTGGTGCAAAGTCACTCGTGCAATAAAGTACTTCTTCATATCCAGGTGGAACTTCCTGTGCATCAGTTTCTGCCCATTGCCTCTTGTCCTATTGCTTGGCACCACTGATAAGAGCCTGGCTCCATCCTCTGGACACCCTTCCTTCAGATATTTATAGACATTGATGAGGTCACCTCTCAGTTGTCTCTTGTCAAGGCTGAACAGGCCCAGGTCCTCAACTTTTCCTCATAAAAGAGATGCCCCAGTCCCCTCAGCATCCTGATTGCCCTCCACTGGACCTGCTCCAGGAGCTCCATGTCTCTCTTGTCCTAAGGAGCCCAGAACTGGACACAGCACTCCAGATATGGCCTCACCAGGGCTGAGTAGAGAGGCAGGACCACCTCCCTTGACCTGCTGGCAATGTTCTTCCTAATGCACCCCAGGATACCATAAAAATAAAAAATTAATAAAAAATTAAAATAATATTTAAAAATAAAAATAAAATATAATAAAAATAAAAATATAAAAATAAATTCAAAAATAAAGGTAAAATAAAATATTAAAAATAAAATAAAATGAAAAAATAAAATAAAAATCTTATAACAGTAAATTTTAAAATAAAATCAAATTTAAAAAAATAAAAGAATAGAATAAAATAAAACCAAAATAAGGTCAGAAATTAAAAATAAAATGAAAATAAAAATAAATGTAAACAAGAAAAATAAAATGAAAATATAATAAAAATAAATTTAAAAAATAAAGACTACAATTTCAAAAAACAAAATAACATTTAAAAATAAAATAAAATAAAATAAAATAAAAAATAAAAATAAAAAATAAAACAAAACAAAATTTAAAATAAAATAAAAATTAAATAAACGATAATAAAAAATAAAATGAAAATGGAAATGAAAATAAAATTAAAAATAAAACAGACATAAAAATAAAAAAATAAAATTGTAATAAAAATAAACTAAAAATAAAATTGAAATAATAATTAAATAATTTTATTTTCTTTTTTATTTCGGTTTTTTATTTTTTTTTTTATTCTCTTATTTTTTTATTTTCTTTGCAGACTTCAGGGGGCCCTGGGGACCTATCATAATTGACAGAGAGAGCATCCAATGGAACGGTGCGGGAGGCGGTGCGAGTCGCGTCGTGACCAATAGAAGATCGGAGCGAAGTTCACGGCATCCAATGGGGAGGCGGCGGGGACTGCAGTGTTTGTGTGCCCCCTCGCTCCCTCCTCTGTGCTCTCCCCTCCCGCTCGGGGCGCGGCCGAGCAGCGCCAGGTGTCCGTCCCGCTCTCCGCGGTGCCGGTGGCCCCCGGCGCGCTGAAATCCAAGCGACTGCCCCGCGTCCGCCAGAATCGCCGGAGAACAACATGGCGGCCGCCTAGGTCGGGGCAACGTGGCGCCCCCCTTTGCATGCTCCGTACAACATAATGGCGGCCTCCAGGGCTCGCCCCTGTCTCCTTAAAGCCTTTAGGGCTGATTAAGCCCCATCTGCGCACCACGCGGCCGGGTAGTTAAATTCTCGCCTAGGAAAAAAACGTGTGATTGGAATGTTGTGTTCGAATCTCGTCTCCGATTTTAATTTTTATGTTATAAAAATTGGGAACCCGCATCGGGAAAACGGGGACCAGCTACCGGACACCGGCGCAGCCCCGAGCGGGAAGGGAGAGCGCAGAGTAGGGACCGAGGGGGCAGACAAGCTCAGCTGCCCCCGCCGCCTCCCCATTGGCTGCCGTGAGGTTCGCTACGCATTTCTATTGGTCGCGCCGCATCTCGCACCGCCTCCTCCACCGTTCCATTGGCTGATGTCGCTGTCAATCCCACCAAGTCCCCAAGGGGTGACAAAATTAGGATGAAAAGTAAAATTTAAAAAGAAAAATAAAATTAAAATAAAAAAATAAAATAAAATTTAAATTTAAAAATTAAAGTAAAAAGTAATAAAAATTAAAATAGTAATAACAACAAAAATAAAATAAAAATGAAAATAAAAATACTCATTAAAAATAAAATAAAAATAAAATTTACAAAATAAATTTTAAAATTACAAAAACAAAATTAAAAATTAAAAATTAAATAAAAATAATTTCAGAAATTAAAATAAAATTTTTAAAAATAAAATAAAATTTGGGCAGTAGGCTGTGTCAGCATGAGACTGATCGACCCCCCGGCAGCACTGGTGGGTTTCTTCAGCTTTCAACCCAAGCAGAGCTTTGTAGGGTGGCAGTGCCCCCTCCCCAGGCCACTCTGTTTAAAGCATCGGGGTACCTGAAGCACTTGGCACTTGGAAAAATTTGCATCAAGCTTGTTTGGTTTTCCCTGGAGCTGCTGTGGTGTTTGCAGTGATGCGAATGCCTAAAAGACAACTATGTCCAGCAAGGGACTTCCCAGAGCTCCCTTTGCGAAGCTCCTCAGCCCTGATAGTCACTTTCCCCTGAATTATGAGACAGCCCTTTATTTAACTGAGGTGGTTGTTGCTCTCAAGTGGTTTTTGGAAAGCTGACTCCCAAGGGGAACTATGAATATACCTCCAGCTAGCTGCTTTAGCTGCACAAAGAGTCGGCTGTAGGCCCTGTGGTGAATGGGTATTCCCTGTGGATATTTCAGTGCCTGCCTACCTTTTTGCTCCTCCTCACAGAGCAGGTGGCTTGGCATGGGTGGGCGAATAACCTTGGTTCCTGTGCAGGTTTTATTTAGTTTTGTCCTTTTCCAAACTTCCTGTGTTGTGGGGGGAAACTGAGAAGAGAAGAGAAATGGTAAAGAAAGTTGAGAGACCCCAGCAGTTCCCCCTCTTGCAGAGCAGCAGGAGAAAGGGAAACAGGCAGTCAATCTGTCTCAAAGAGTCAGGAGAGGAGCTATTCTATGTTAGGTGTGTCTTCCCTTGCAATCTCAGCACCTGACTGCGGGAAATCCCACCTCAGAGCCTCACTGTTTTTATTGTACAGTTTTATTGTTAAATAGTGTTGTGTTCTGCTCTGGTGCAAGCAGTGGTGAATCTGTAAAAGTTGTAGAGTGGGTGCAGTTCAGCTTGTAACCTGCCATCCCAAGAGGCCTTTGCAGTGTCATTTTCCATAGTTTTTTGAGCTACTCTTGGAAGGGATGCATTGCCATGCTCTGTCGGTAAACTGGCGCAAGAAAATCGGGACGGTGTGCTGTAGGAAGGCTGTAAAATTGCTCACATTAATGAGGCAGTTGATGAAATTCAAAAGGTTTTGCAAGTCCCCTTTGAATAAAGTAACTCTATTTTTCGACTGTCCTCTGTCAGATGTGCCTGTTGTATGAAACTATCCAAATATTTTCTCTCTCTCTCTCTTTTTCCAGAGATATTTGCTGAAGTCATGAGCTCTGGTGTTGACCAGTAGCCTCACTGGCCTGTTACACTACATCAGACAGGGATTACAGTGACTGGGACTGGAAGAAAGCATGCCTTAATTGTTTCTCCAGGACGTTAAATATCTTCAAGTTTTTTTGTAGTTTTGAAGACTTAGAAACCTAGAAACTTAGTTTAGCTATTTTTTTTAATTGTTAAAAAAAAAAAAAAAAAAAAAAAAACACAGCTTGAAGTTTTTTGCCGTTTTGAAGACTTAGAAACTTAGAAGCTGAGTTTAGTTATTTTTTTGAATTGTTCAAAAAAGCAGCTGCAAGCAAAAATATTTTACATAAAGTTGAAGTTTTCTTTCAAAGGTTCCACTGGGAAACCTTTGCACTGTGTTTTTCTTGGGTAGCACTTTGCTGCCTTGAAGTACCTGCCTTTTAGAAGACAAAGGGCAATGAATTGTCTGAATGGCCCCATGTATTGATGGTCTAAAAACATTTCTCTTATGAGTAACCAACAGGACAATAATCACACATATCTGTGACAAGGACACCTGCCTCCAGAGGTTATTATGTGACATGCCCCAGTCTGCAGCAGTTATGTGCCTAGAAAACATGCCAGAGGAGTGTTTTCCGAGCAAGAATGCAATCTCGGAGTCTTGATTCCTCCAAATAGCACAGAGCAGCATTCTGTGACAGTAAAACCAGCAAAGGGATCTGCTTTGCTTGCTTTCCAGCCTCACCCTCTTGCTTTTGTCAGCCAGCATTCTCTGCTGTAAGTTCACTTTTTCAGTCATCGCTGCTTTGGTCCTCCTTGCTGTGCTCCTGTGCACATCCACTCCCTCAGCGCTCAAATTGAGTTACTGAGGATCTTGCTCAGTTTTAGCCTTGTAAACCTCAGGATGGGGTGGCACAATGACAAGGTGTGTTTGGAAACAGCTCTGCCTGCCTTCTGTGGCAGAGGGATGTCACTCACAGTAACATTGGGCTGCTTTTTGTCATTGTGGTGGATGAGGGTGGAAAGCTGCACTGGGTCACTGTGATTGCTTGGACACTGTGCTAAGCCTGAGAGCTTCCATGGGGAGGAATCCCTTCTGGTTGAAGAGGGACCAAATGGCTGAATGTGTAACATAAGACAAATTTTGCATGTGGATATTTGCCTGCAGGCACTAGTGGTCTCGGTGAATATCTAGGAGAGGGATTTAGTACCAAAGTACCTTGTGTGGGAGAGAACTCATGGGCTCCTTCTCAGCCACACCATAGAATGGGCCCTGCAACTAAGAAACCTGTCAAGGGAACACAGAAGGGAATAATTAGCTGTTTGCAAGCCTTTTTCCTTCTCACAGTAACAGTGAAGGCAGCATCACCAGCATTTGTGTGTTCAGTAATATGACACCTTTCTTTACCCAAAGACTTCCCATGGTGTGACAGCAGCATCTGCTGTTCTCATATCTAAAAGTGTGCCTTAGCCCTCTGGTCCTCTCACATCCCTCACCCTGTCTCTGACAGACCCGTGGGAGTGGTGAAGAGAAGGATGGTATCCCAAAATGACGGTGTTTATAATAAAGAATTATCTCCCTTTTCCACATCATTTCACGATATAGGAACAGGTCCGGATAGGTGCAGCAGTACTCCCTTAGTAAAATACCCATTCATGGGTTTGAGGATCATGGGTCATGGCTGGGGCTTCCCACACCTTCAGGGGACTGTCCTTTTATGCTCACTTTGTCAAAAGTCTTAGTGAGTTTCAGGCATAACCTGTTCTTAGAAAGTGGAAGGAAAGTCCATGTTCCCTCCCCTTCACCCATCAAACTTCACTTGCCTTCCTCCTCCCTGGAGCAGTGACTGCTCCCAGTAAGCTGGGGACATAGGCTCAGCATTAACTGTCTTGTTCTTGGGAAGCATGGGGGTGGTCAGCCAGCATGAAGGCTGAAGTGCACTTTGGAGCTCGATTCCAGACTAGTGGATCAATTTTTCTTCTGACTTTTTCTTCAGACAAAGCTATTTTTAGAATCATCAGCTGAGGAGGAGGGAGGGTCCCTGTCACGTGGAAGCCTGGTGTCATCCTGCTTTTGTGAGGTCTAGTAGAAATTGTTCCTGTCCACAGCAGGGGGGTGTTGGAACTCAATGATCTTTAAATTCCCTTCAACATAAGCCATTCTATGATTCTATGAAATAATAGGAAATTTTTTAAAATGCATCATATTTCAAGCTTGAGCCACATCAGGGGCCTGAGAAGCATTAGGAAAGATGCTTGTTGTTTTCACTTGGGCCTATTCAGGCCTTTGAAATAAAATAAAGAAAAAAAAAAAAGGAAAACCTAACACCCCCCCCCCCCAAAAAAAAAAACAAACATAACAGTGAAGAAATAGCATTTGCCATTAAGAAGTAAACCATTCATCCAAGGAAGAACACAAGCTGAATCCTAGAAGGAAAGGAGGCAGCTATGGTGGCAAAGCAGCATTACCATGCAATATCTGTTTAAAAGAAATAATACATATGTTTAAATTGCCACATGTTCTATTTTTAAGATGCCATTTATTTAATAGTTGAAAACTCCACTGACATGGAGATAGAGATCTATTGTGTGATTGAAAGTCAAGTCTGACTGCAATGTCCTTGGTTTTGGTTTTGTCCTCTCCCCACCCTTTTGGTTCCCGTGATTAATCTGTACATCTTAAACTTACTCAGGGGCTGTATGTCCCTCCTGTAATAAGAAGCCTTTTTCTGCCCTGTGAATGATGGAGATTCTGAGAGGGTCAATTCAATCATGCAGGGAAATAACCAACAATGAAGTTTGTTATGAGACTGTGTAAATTGTAGAGGATACTGAAAACTGTTTTAATACCCACTAGATACGTTGCTCATACAGATGTTGTGTATAGAAATGTACTGTTTTGTTGGGGGTCAATGCACTTTTTCACTGAGTGCTTAGAAAACCAATGGCAAAATTGCTTTTTATGTAAGAAGAAAAATATCTTGTTAACTAAAAAAAAAAAAAAAAAAAAAAAAAAAAAAAAAAAAAAAAAAAAAAAAAAAAAAAAAAAAAAAAAAAAAAAAAAAAAAAAAAAAAAAAAAAAAAAAAAAAAAAAAAAAAAAAAAAA
>NW_020955337.1:1295120-1335857 GCF_003031625.1 Empidonax traillii | reverse complement strand
GACATGAGCAGCCTGTGCCAGCCATGGGCAGCCTGTGCCAGTGCTCTGCCACTCTCAGTGTAAAGTTCTTCTTCATGTTGAGGTGAAACTTCTTGTGTTTCAGTTTATGGCCATTGCTCCTTGTCCTGTCACTGGACACTACTGAAAAAGAGTCTGGCACCACCCTCTTAGCACCCACCTTTGAGACATTTATATGCATAAATTAAATCCCCTCTCAGCCTTCTCTCTTCAGCTCAGCCCAGTGCCCACGCGTGTTGTTACTCCTGCCAGGACAGTGACTGCTGCACCACCTGACATAGGGAGTGTGCACCTACTGAAAGATCAGATCACCCTTTTTGGTGGAAAACTTAAAGCAGCTATGTGTTGAGTGGGCTTTTTCTTTGAAGTGACAGAACACAACAACCCTGGCAGACCAAACAAGTCAGATGGAGGAAATTACATAGCTCCCTATTGACTTTTTTTTTTTTTCCTGTTGAAACAGCTTTAAAAAAAAACTGTACTGGAGTAAAAGGAACTGCGTTAAAACGCCACAAAGTGGCAGCAACACCAACCTTTCTGACAGAGCCAAGAAAGAATTACAACTAGAAGTTTCATCTCCTGGCTGGGTGAGCTTTATTTGCTGCCAGTTCAAGTTGAGAGAACATGCAAAGCTTTCAAAAACAAGTACAGATGTGGTAAAAGTGGACAGCAAAAAGTTTAACTGGAGCATCTGGAACAGATACTTGGGTTTGCAAAACTGCACTGCAGTGATGCCGAATATAGTTTTAAAAACAGTTTCAGCCTAAATGAAGATAAAAGGCCCCATTTAACTGTGGAGCAGTCTGGAGTTAAAAATTTTCCAGGCATTTGTTCTAATTAAGCTTGAATGGGTTAATTGGCTGCATTTGTATCGCCTGTTGAAAACTTGTCTGTAAAATGAATCTCAGTGTTATTCTCGTGGGAGCTGTGGTCCCGTCATACGGGATCAGCTGAGCATCCTGCAGCTGCCTCGACAGGCAGAGGGAACACACAGCCAGTAAGGTAAACACAGCTTCTGGTTCTCATGGTGGTTCAGGGCACTTGTGTCCGGCTGGTGCTGTGAAACTGAGCAGTCAGTGTTGCGTTCTGAGCACTTGATTTTATCTCTAACAAACCTTTGTTCACTCAGGCCTGACCCCATTCCTCAGTGATTGCCATTTGTAGATATTTTTGCCTGCTGATGTAAATTTCTCATGCAGTTTGTTTCCAGCTCCTACAAGAGATGGAATGACTCCAGAAATCCAAATGTTGTTGCAAGTGGAGGTAAGATACAGAACTGGCGTCCTGCAGCCTTGATGCACAAAGGCATCCCAGATTTTAGGTGAGCGCAGACAAAAGTTCAGGGATGCAAAACAATCTCTTAAAATCTCATGGTGCTTCAATAGCCTTAGAGCTGCTGAACTGTTTCTAACACTGTGGCTTGCACTGGAATGCAGTGGGTGAAGCGCAGAGAAACAGGCTGTTCACTCAAGTGCTGGTTTCAGCACCTGCTGCCAGTTCTGTGGGCAGCAGTTGTGCTTTCATTTAATTACCTTCCCACTGGCTCTAAAAGAAAGGAGTGTCTTACCAGATCACAAGCAAGAGGGAAGTTCCTTGGTTTTGACGGACAAACTGCTTCTGACGTGTTCAGTCTGCCCTCCATGTGCAGCATGTTAACCATGCAAGGGTTAACAACACTGGCACTGCCATAACTGCCCCCTAATCCCACCGCATCTGAAGGAAGACCCTGGACACAGGCAGGGGATCCCTCCCGTGCCTGGCTGGAATCATTGCTGCCTCCTGCCTCCTGGCGTTTCTCCCATGCAGCATCCCGAGGCCGCCGCTTGATGTCTGTTTGGCTGTGCTGATAAACACAGGGTGTGAGCAAACCTTTCTGCCAGCGTGGGCTTGGTTACCCGCAAGGCTGCATCCCCCTCTGCAGGCAGGCGTTCCGATGGAAGCATTGTCTCAGCCGGTTTTCAAACAGGAGGGAAGTCAGCAGTCTTCCTGACTGGACTGAGTGCACGTAGGTATTTTGTTTACCTTTTAAAGTATGCAAATATCACGTGTTGCCTTCTAAGATACAGCCAAATATTTTAGCAGGATGTCGAATCCAAAGAGGTTTGCTGCCAACACAGCTTTATTATGAATGTGATGCGTATGAGGGTGCCTGTGGGGCCACAGGATGGCAAAGATGGGGAGGTGGCAGGTCCCAGAAGCTTGGGGTGGGTGGCAGCAGGGGGGGCTTGTAAGCAGTGGCTGCACCCAAGTGACTGGAGATCTGCAGCCAAGGGGGCTGGTCAAGAGTGGTCCAAAGTCGGGTCATGCTCCTCCCAAAAGTACATGATGTTGAAATCAGTGGGTCAGAAACTCCTGTGATTAACTCATGTGACCACACCTGATTCCTCCAAAATCAGTTATAAGTTGCATTTAAAGGATGTACTAATAGGCATCCTTGGGTTTACGGTTTTTATGGGAGAGGTCAATGCTTTCAGATGCAGGAAAGGGTCATTAACATAAGCAGAGACAATTCCACATTTGGGATCAGATGTGTATCATGCTTAGCTGCAATGATTTCCTGGCCCTGAACGTTCACAGACTTTGGTATTGCAAATGCAGGGGCTGCATGGACCAGGGAGGGTATTCCTTTCTCATCATTATCCCATTGCCAGTACTGGAAGAAGCTAAATGAGTCTGCCAGTGTTAAATCACAACAGCTTTATGTGCAGGTAGGTCATTACAGTTTGTCACCAAAGTAATCCTGCATTTTAATTTTTTTTTTAGACCTTCACATCATTGTCACATTTCCAGCAGCAGTGTTTCTAAAAACAGTTCCACACAAAATTTTTTTAGCTCTGGTGCCATCTAAGATTATTAAGGTGGACACCACTGTACTGGCAACAGGGTCATTCCTTGTAAACCTGCTTTGCAGTTTTCATGCCAGTCCTTAAAGATTCACCTCCAGAGGCCTGAGCACGAGTGCTAGGGCAGGGCTGTGCATTGAAATACGACTGAGGTGTCTGTCTTAGGATCCTGTTCAGACCTACTTACAGCCACAGGGTGACAGCAGAGCTCCTCCCACACAGTACAGAATTCCAGTGCCTTTGCTGTCACCCGATCTCCCCTCTGGACAATTCTCCCTTTGGTGCCTGGAAGGTGACTTTGGTCAGTGTGGTCCCGGCATGAATTACTCACACGCTGCCCTCAGGGGTGCTTCCACTTTTCCACCGAGAGGAGAAATGTATCAGCTGGTAACCAGCACTGCCAGGCTACTTGGTTTCACAGTCAGTGACACTTAGAAAACTTGGGGTTTTTTTGTTAGCCAGGACATCCATAGAAAAACCCCTTTGGTCCCAGAGAGAGAACTTGCTTCCCTTCTTTCCACCCCTCCTACTCAGATAAAGAGCCACAAGGATAACCACAGCCTTTCAAGGCGGGTAGCAGAGTGGTACAACTTGCAGCTGTAACACAGATTTTCTCTGCTGCCAAAAGCTTTCTGCTGAGAATTATACACTGCAGAAACCAAAAAATACTCCATGCTGTAATGTTTCCCAGCAATAGCATGCCCCAGTCATACTACAAACAAGGTGAAGTACAAATGTTTTATTGCAATGTTTCATTATTTACAGTACCGTTCACTTTGTCCCTGGGTGCTACCAAAGTGCAAGCCATTTTGGACAGGAAAGCTAAACCACGGTAACTCAGCAGCAAAACGTGGCTGTGCCTTATGCTCGTGCTGTCCTGCCTCTTCCCCGGGCCTGAATGCAGAGAAGTTTGCTGCTCTCCCTGGTCACTGGGAACAACCAACCTGGTAAAGTGAAACTTTGGTCACAAAGGATTGTCAGTTGTGGGTCTTTCGAGATGATGCAGGAACAGGAATCTGCAATCTTTCCAGCTGGACCTTACTCGGAATTCAGTGTTTCTGATTGCGTAACGAGATGTGTTTGTGTGCCCGACTGTCAAATTTCTATTTTGATATTTTTATGTAAGTACTGCTTTATTCCCAATTATTTTTGTTCCTGATTCTCTTTGGTTTATGTAAGCTTTTCATCATCTACCTGTTCTGAGGCTATCTATCTACTTTCTTAAAAGAGCCAGTACCTCGAGAACTACCAGAGTTGCTACTGGATACTGATACTGGTTGAGTCTTTACTGCAAATTTTATGATGCACTTCCATTTCATATAAAGATGGTGATTCAACCACCACTGAAGCCTACATTTTCACACACTGTAATCTCAGAGAAGGACAAACTACACCTGTTATTTCAGGAATGATCTCTAAACAGAAAATCACCTTTGGAGAGGAGGGGTATTAACTACAAATTTTATCCAAGACTAAAGAATTCCAGTATTCCAGTGGCTAAACTCAGATCAGGAATCTTTTCAGTTTTCTAACATGTATTACCTCAAGAAAGTACTTCGAAAGACAGTTTTCAAACTGAGTTCCACTGCTGCCAGCAGTCCCTTGGGAGGTGGGCAGTGAACTTCTCTGCATCAGTTATTTTATTGTGCACCAGGGATGTCGTCACCCTCTAAAACTTGAGATGCCTTGTGTTACAAAGCTCTTGTACAATTAGGAAATGTTTAAGACTCCATTCCAGAAAATAAGTTATATTAAATGGCACTCGAGTCCTCCAGGAAACATGTAGCAGGGCTGTTGGGTGAAGTTCAGCAGTAACAATTTCTGCCCTCTCTTCTCCCCATGCCTGGTTTACAGTTCCTGTAATAATGAGTCCCTGCAACAGCTGCCTCAAATGATTCTGAAATTACAGCTTCTCAGAAATGGGATGATTGCAGCTCTTGGCAGGTTTTTTTCCTGTGAGTCACACTTTTATTCCATGTTATCACAGGCTTTTCTGTATCACTATTGATAAAAAGTCACCAAAAGCTTTACAGCTGCAGAAGGTACCATTTTCACAAAGAAAATGTACTGGATTGATTTCTTAACCTACCATACAAAACACAGTGTTTAAAAGCTCTGCAGTGCCTCCTGATTACCATTCCTTTGGAATTTGGAGGAGGTGGCAGAGCTCACATGCAGTCAACCACGTTGCTGGATCCTTGGCCCACGTCCCGGATCTGGCTGCTGAGACAGGAGCACACGGCCACACCTGCCCCTGCCCGGCAGTGTGACACCGAGCCCACGAGCTCCCACCTATGGAACGTGGCAGAGGGAAAAGAGAAAAGTCAGTTCCTGCCCTTTCTGAGCAATCTGAAAGAATTTATTTTCTGTGTAAGAAATTCTTTTACACAGCCTAGCTGTTTACCCTGCACAAAAATGCACCCCAGTTGCTTATTATTTCTCTGTAGATTGTTACTGAATCAACAAGGGAGGCAGAGGAGGCAGGAGGTGCTTAAATATTTACAAAAACAACCTAGTGGCATAGGCAGCAGTCCTACATCAGCAGTCACGGATATTACACAATAATTACCAGGAAACAACAGCTAGACTCCTGCTGCACACTGTTGTGTTTTCATATAGGCAGATGTCACTGTCTTATTAAGGCAAACAAAACATTTAAAATTACCTATTCACTATGGGATCAAATGCTTCCACTGTATTCAGGTACACGTTGCCATTATGACCTCCAACTGCAAAAATCTTTCCCATCAGTGTCGCGATGCCAACACCACCCCTCGGAGTTGTGAGCTCTGCCACGTATTCCCATTTGTTACTGCGTGGGTCAAACCGCTCCACCGAGCTCAGTGGGGAGTTGTCATCAAAGCCACCTGCAAAGAACCATCACATTTATCAGTTTTTAGACACTTCTGGTGCAGGTGATGCCCAGGACTGGCATTATCAGGCTATTCTCAGTGTTCAGGGGGTACTGTCCAGCTCTCTCTTTACCAAAACTTCACAAACTCCTAAAAATTAATCTAGCAGCTCTCCCCCTGTCACTTTACAAGGATCACCCCAGAGTGACAGTTTTCTTCTACTCAGGTTCCAAGGGTTCTAGTTCTATTATTTTTCTCCTTGAATTCATCATACTTACAATGAAATAGCTTCTCATTCGGAATAGAAAAAAATCCCAAGACCAGTAAAAAGATGGTCCTGATCCTAAGTTTAGTTTAGTTTATGCAAAACACACTCTTGCAGAGTTCTCAAGTTACAGCACTGACGAATACTTCAGCAGGAAACAAAAACTCCTCACGTGAGACTTTAGCGTTGCTTTCCCCTTGCTAGGGCAGCTCTCAGAGGAGCATTCTGCTTGATCCTTTGTAAGCATTTATGGTAATACACAAGGCAGAGCACTTCAGCTATCACTATGGCACACCTACCTGGCATCTTCCTCCCTCAGGAAAGCAGGTAAAAGGTAGCGCACAGGACAACAGGCTGTGGAACAAGCGCGAGAAAGCTACTGTTGTCTACACTCAGAACACAACTAGAAAGCTTTGAAAGTGTGTGAACTTAAAAATAATTTTTTAAAAGGAAACCTAAGATTAGTGAGTCTGAGAGGGTTTTCTAATACAGACACATTGTCCTGAACAGTTTAACCCTCCTGAAACATGGGTTAGGAACTGCTTTTTCGTTTCCTAGCTAACATACCTTCATTTAAGCGTGTCCTGGTTGTGCTTGCTCTCTTCTCCTGCCCAAGAACACCAAGTACAAGTCAGGTCTATCTGTTCCCCAGTTTCTCTAGCAACAACAGCTACTTCCACAAGCCAGTACCTGGCAGCACCAGCACTACAAAACGCCACATCCCCACTCACCGACAACATACAAGCAGCCATGGAGTTCGCTGACACCATTCCCAGCTCTTCGCTGACCCATTTCTTTCACTTCTATCCATTTATCCAAATGGGGATCGTATTTCTCCACACTGGAAAGAGATGCTACACCGTCATTGCCCCCCACGGCATAAACGTGGTTCTGGAAAATAGTTGTATATGGAAAGATTATTAGGAATGTAGTTGTCTTTACAACAGTGTTAAAATTATAGGAAAACCTGGTATATCCACACAGTCCTTATTATTTACTTTAAGAATTCCAACAAAAGACTTAATTATCCCACATAAATGCCATCTTCCAATTAAAAAAGATAAAAAGTTATGTAGTGTTGCAGCAATTTTGCAGAGCATAACATGCCAACAGAGGGTTTGAAGTGCAGGTGCAATTGGCACCTTTAAACATGGTGACCATGCCAAAACAGACTTTTGAGTAAGACATGAAGCACTAGCCATGTGGTTAGAAAGGTTCTAAGCACTTGCTTCCAGTACCTCAAATTCTGTTGAAACAGTTCAGTTTGATATCCTAAATATCCTCACTTTTTGCATAGTTCCATAGGATTTTGATGACCAGAGGTGCTCAGACCCACCAGCTGCATTTTAGTTTAAGATCTTGTGTTCTGCCTTGCAGAAGCAGATTTGAAAAGCAGGTCAGTTCCTCAGTTGGCCCTGACTCGGGAGTAAACAGCCACTTACCACTAGGGCCACGGAGCCAACTCCTCCCCGGGGAGTGTTCATGGGGGCGACTGTGCTCCACCGATCGGAGTCGATGTCGTACCTCTCCACGTCGCTGAAGCAGGTGTTGTCATCCAGACCTCCTATCGCGTAAATGGGGCCGCCAAGGGAGGCCAGAGCAATTCCTCTCCTAGGAAAGCGACAGGATCAACACCTCAGCGCCAATCCTCGAGGAAAGGGAATGACACATCAAGTGCAATGTTAACATGACTGGCACCTCTTTCAGCTATGGGGGGAAAAAAGCAACGAAAACTTAAAAAGTGAAGTTTATAGTAAATAATGTAGCTGGTCCTCTGCACACCTGTGCCAGAGGGACATGGAATACTGTTTTGACTGAATGTCACCTAAGGCCCAAGTTCTCTACTCACATGCTCAGATATCTGGGACTGTCTTAGATATTTAATGTCTCTGTCTGGGTACTGAATTTCATGCCTCCTATTTTGTTTTGTGGAATCTGATGAAGAACCAAAACCTGCTGGTTTTGACTTTGTTGGTATAGCTGGCTTCTACAATTTGGGAATGATTGAAGGGGGATATTAGAACATACTAAAAGGCAAACCTATGCTGGATATTAGATGACTGAACTCTAGCACGATGTAATCGCAATTTCTTCCGTTCTGATTTTTAAATTAAGTGTTAAAACAGTTGTCAGATTTGTTTCTACTAAATTTACCAATATGAGAGTACCATCAGTAGTACAAAATTAAAAAGTATTGTCCAGTGTCTGCTTTAACTACAAAGAGAGACGATTTACCATGTCACTGAGAACATTCTCGTCTCATTACACAGAGGGCAGGTGGGCAGGAGCAAGGGAGGCACAATCTTTGGATAGAACAAACATTGTGGCAATATCCTGGGCTTATCTTAAATTGCCTCAGCAGATAACAGACATCATTAATGATGGCAGTTGTCTTCTATTTTGATTAGGTCACAGCTACAAATAGCTTTAGGACTTAGCTGTGCTCAGTATGCTCCTACTTGTACAGGATGCTTTTAGAAACAACAAACAAAATGGAATGTAGAATTAAGGATGCTGGTTTAAATAACAGCAGAAACAAAAAAATTTACAGATCTGCGAGTCCAGTAACATCTTAAAAGAATCTTGAATATCAAAAGGCAAGAAAAATCCTCAAGTGGACTTTCAGTGTTTTAGTGCTTCCGGTCTTTTGAGGCAAAAACATAGGCAGCCACTTGTTTGCTGGGCAGTAAGTATTTCACTTTTCATGTTATGCTGGCAGTTATCTTGTTCATTCTTAAAAAGAGCAAAAAAATCCACCAAACCAGTTCATCAGTTTCAAGTTGTTTATGAAGCATAGCAGAAAGGCCCTTGATACCAGAACATAAGCATAGCTGGAGCAGAAACTGGAGCAGCAAGCCCCTCCAAAAAAAGAAAAAAAAAAAAGGATAATATCTGTATAGCACAAAGCTCCAAAACAGGGAGAAAAATGCCTAAAAATAGCAGTTTGAAAACCCGAATAAAGGCAGGACAGACATGATGTTTTTCAGCATCAGGAAGAAATGATGTATCACAGACTAGGACTTAAATTTTGGATCATGAGACAAATATACCTCTTTGTGTTCATTGATGCCTTCATCATCCACTTGTTTGTGAGAGGATCAAATACTTCCATGCTTCCTAAGTGTTCATTTCCATCATGTCCACCTACCGCGTAGACTTTACCTGAACACAAACACATCTTTTGATATAGAGAGTGCTTGGCAACATTTCAGTTTTCATTTATACAATATCCCTGTCTATGTGGAGATATTGAGCTCAAATAACAGGTAAAGTTTCTATATGTTTTCAGTATCAGAATTTAAGTGAGTATGGGCTTTATATATTTATGTGCTGTACTCAACCAGCAATCTGTTCTAATGAGGGCTGGCTGACTGCTGTGTAAGGCCATTTTTTATAAGTGGATTTATAAAAAATAAACCCCATATTTAGGGCAAGAGGCTATATGCAGTTCATAGACTCAGAGAATCATTTGGTTAGAAGGAACCTTTCAAGGTCATTTAGTCCAGGGCATTTTCAACTAGATCAGAGTTGCTCAGAAGCCTACCCAGCCTGACACTGAATGCTTCCAGAGATGGGCATTTACCACCTCTCTGGGCAACCTGGTTCTAGTGTTTCCCCACCCTCACTGTAAAAAATTCCTTCTTCATATCTACTCTGAATCTACCCTCTTTTAATTTAAAACCATTACCCCTTTTCCTATTGCAACAGGCCCTACTATGAAGTCTGTCCCCATCTTTCTTGTAAGCTCTCTTTAAGTACTGAAAGGGCACACAATAAGGTCTTCATGGACCCTTCTCTTCTCAAGGCTGAGCAGCCCCAACTCTGTCAACTCATAGTAGTGTCTTTTCAGTAAGTATGGCCTCAGACCGGTTCAGAACCAAACACTCCTTCAGGAGATAAGCTTTACTGAAGAGAAGAATATTCAACACTTAAGCAAGTAAAGTAGTTTACTACCTGTACAACTAGTAAAAGTAACAATTGCAGCCAAAGGAGCAAAAACAAGTGCCTTCTGAATGGGGTTGCTTGAATAGGGTTACTGACCTCCCACAGAGATCACACCCACGTGCCTCCTCCTGCTGTTCATTTCAGGGCCGAAGAACCAATTGTTCTTACTGATAGAGTAACACTCAATGCTGCGAAATGGGTCACCTGATCCACCTCTGCCCCCGACACAGAACAGCACACCTGAAGAAGACAAAGCAGGTTTCCAGAGAAATAGCAGGAAGTTGGGGGGAAAAAATTGTATAGCAGAGCGAATTGAAAATTATGTAGTTTGGGAGAAGTTGCATTTCACTTCAAGGGCACAGTCACTGCCCTGCATAAATAACTGCACACTGGATTTTGGTCTTTGCTTGGCATGCTGCTATGGCAATTGGCTATCTATGCTCTTGCAAACACAATGCATATTTTAAATAGGCTTTACTGTGATTTCGCTTAAGGATATAAATACACTATTAAATATAACAACATAAAATTTAGGATTTGCAGTCTATCATTCATCACTCACTTTTGGTGTAGGTTAGTCAAAGACTTTTAAGAGTTAGCTCAGCCTTCTTACACCAAAAGATAACTGTCCACTTCTTTTGGTATAGCTTTGAACAGATTGCCTGATCATAAAATACTTAATAGCTTTAGCTTTAATAGAGGTAGAGCCAATCAAGATATATAAATAACGCTTTAAAGAAAGAAAATGACTGTTAAAATTCTGCTAGGAAAATGCAGCACATCATCTAAACACCAGAATGGCACATAATGTCTTTCCCAATTTTGCATTAAGTCATTAACAATCCTGGATACCAAGCTATGCCTGCTTGATACCAATATACCTCCACAGATGTGCTGCCTTTCCTCCACACCACTCCCTACCAGATAACCAGACACACATTTAATTACCAGCAGTCTGCTTCCTTGGTGTTGTGCGAATGGAGTACTCAAAGTCAGGCACTGCCCTGCTGCTCAGGTGAAGGTGGTAGTTTCTCGCTTCATCCAGCAAATCCCTACATTTTAGATTCTGCTTGACAATCTCTTCCTTTGCCACAACGCCCATAAGGAAACAAATGGGCAAGAGAGGCAGCCGTACCTGACAGGAATGAACACAGTTGGAGAAACTGGCTGAACTGGCTGAGTCTCACCAGTCACAGTGATGCACATTAACAGATGGCAGCTCCTGGGCCAGCTGGCAGCCCCATGCTCCTCACTGAAAGGAGCGGCTTTCATGGGTTTTTTCCCCAGATAACAGCAATATGAACTTCTTTCGAGTGACAAAGGTTTGCACTTAAGCGACAGTGGCAAACTGTCCCTTGGCCCAGGCTGTGTGGGAGAAGAAGTGCAGCTGCCTGTGCTGCAGCTGAACCTGCCAGGCGTGATGCAGGCAGCACCTGTGACTTCACCAGGGTGGCCTGTGTCAGGTCAGTCTGCTGAGGGTATTAATTTTCAGGTCACTGCTACGACAGCGTAAGGAAGGCTTATGCCAGAATGGTTCATTTTCTTTGGGGTGGCAAGTCAAAAAGGAAACGCTCAGCATGAACTAAGTGCCTATGAAGGACATATTGCTAGTGCAGTAACACCTTTCTTTGATGCAGACTTGATAGACTTCAAGATTTAAAAAAAAAAATGTTGAGAGCCAATTGTTCCCTTCTCTAAATCCTTTCTGTCATTTATTTCAGCAAACATTTCATTTTCCCTTGTGAGAGAAACAGTGAAGAATATGAAGTACAATCAGGGGCACAGGCGGGGTATGGGTTAGTGGGGGGAACTGCGGTAAACCTCCCCTGATTTTCTAAGGTTTGGAGTCAATGCCACCAAGCAGCTCTGAGATAGCTCAATGGTGAAGTCCAGTATCTCCAAGGCTTCTCAGAGCAGCGGGCTGGTGCTGTTACATTGCTGACAAGTGTCCCTGTCTCCAAATAAGCATGTGTCTCTACCAGTTCTTCCTTACCTACTTGCTTTCAGCCTCACTTCTTCCTTTACTTTGGCCCAGCTTATTTTAGGCTGCTTTAAAGCACCACCGTAGCCCTGCTGACAGGCTCCTGAGGTTAGTGATGTGGTAAGAACTCCAGGCTGACAGACTCAGAACCTGATTGTAACAGCAAAACCCATAAGGCTGATTATGATGTGGATAAAAACTGCTGATAAGCCCAGTCATGTTTTCTGCTAGCAATAATGTCCAAGTCAGCTGATGATTCCATATACTCTGGCAAGTAACCCATATGTACAGAAAGGGGTGTACTTTTTCATTGCTTCAGTACAGAATCTGGTTTCAATATTGGCACATATATAGATAGATAGATACTCTGGTATCGATAGAATGAAGTTGCTAATCTCATGTGATAGCACAATTGGGCAATAAAACTCTTTTTTTTTAATTACGTTAATTTAATTATAATGTACTAAAGAAGGGCTTTTTGTACCAAAAACCTCATGCTAGTCTAGATGAAACTGAAGGTTTTAGGACAAAAGTAAATAAACCATCTATTACTAAGAAATGTGAAAAACGACACATAAAGACACTGACAGCAGCATCTTAGTGGATCTCTCCTCACTCACAAAACACCAGTATTAGCAACTGAGCTAAATGCAAAATATTCAAGTTGGATTTCAGTGACAACTGAAACTGCACAGCTGACCCTACCTGCTAAGACACAGGTAACCCCTAAAAATGGGGCATTTTGCAGCGCATGGCATGCACCCCAATCCTCCCCAGCACAGGTTCCCCATACCTGCCTCAAATATTGTATTTTAAACTCCCATAACCAGCACATGTGGAGCTTGGATAACTGAAGTACCTAATGCTTTGACAGGAGGAGGTCTGATGGGTGTCCAAGTAAGCTCAGCTGAATGACCTTTTCATACCTGTACATGTTTCTTTCAGAAGCAGTGAACTTGCATCAAGTCTGGACAATTGAACTGCAAACTCCTTTTAACTCCTACAGATAACCAGCAATGCTAGTCTAGCAAGCATTAAAAAGGCTATCATGTTTCCTGGCCTACTTGTAGGGCTGACACATCTTAGCCTTTTGTTAATTAAACACATGAAATATTTTAGAAACGTGACTTGATGTGACGCACCTCTGCTAGAGTTTTACTTTTCTAGCCATGTAAAAAAGAGATCTAACCTGCTTCCATTGTCAGCTCAGAACTGTGCAACACCAGACGAGGCCTCAACAGCTGAGAACATTTTTCATCTTAAGATCTACCCAAGTGCAAACAGTTGACTATACAACTAAACCAGTGATGAGACAGGCACATGGTGCCTCAGTCTGCCCTACCTGTGCAAGTATTTCATCCAGCCACATGGCATGATGCTGTGGGTTGGCCGTCAGCCACTTGATAGCAGCGTTGTAAACTTGCTTTTCATTTTCAATATTCAGGTCACTGGAGGACAGGAGTTTATGGAGGTGCTGCGGTGACACGCTCACGAAGTCCTCGCACTCCATGACCTCTGCGAAATGCTCGCAAGCGAACTGATCGGCCATGTCCATCAAGTCAATGCGGTTGTGGCTCTCGGCAAACGCCCTGACTGCCAGGCAGTTGGAGGGGTGGAAGTGCAGCTTCATGTATTCACAGCAGGCCTTTGCCACCAGTTCCACCTGCAGAATGCAGGCAGCGTACAGGAGGGGCTGGACGTTGTCCACCGTCAGCGTGAGCCGCGAGGAGTACGCGAACTTCACCAGGTCCTCTATCGCGTCGCCGTCGAAGTCCCTGATCTCGATCAACTTCTGCTTGGCCTCAGCCATTTCCGAAAGAAACATGGCTCTGAAGTAAGGGATGACACAAGCTAGAACCAGCTTGTGGCAGGAGATAAGCTTTGAACCAACCTGAAGGAAAAAACAAACAAACAAACAAACAAACAAAACCCACCCATTTTACTTTAATGTCAGTTTTGGCTGTTAAAAAGATTAACAGTAAAGCTAAAATAAAAATTCTAGACTCGATGTGCATTAAGCTACTGTATTTTGTTCAAACAAATTAACTCTATTTGCCCTGTACTTCTGGCATTACATCCAGGCAGATCCAAGTTGTTACTTGGCCACCAGAGTAGAGCAAAGCCATAAAACAAGGAAACAACAGCACTGATGCACTGAACTTGCCTTTCTTTAAAAGCCACATGAGGCATCCTTAAGAATGTTCTAGATGCATCTTGGAGACAGAAGGAGGCTGCTAGGCACTTCTTTTATGTGTACTCAGAGACTTTAAGGGGGGGGGAATTGTAAAGTGACATTTTTGGACTAGTTAATTTGAACTTCTGGACTTTTACTACTGTCAAGGAATTGATAATCATGTTTACGTAATTTATTACAGGGATTATTAAAAATTACCAATCATTTCAAGATTTTTAGAATCTCTTAGCCACAAAAGGTAGTGTATCCCCATAAAGACAAGGTATATTTCAAAACTCTGATCAGAAAGCACAAAATAAGTTTTTCAGCTACTAAATTATAGAATTCAATTACATTTAAAAAGAATGTAAATACTGAAGGTAAATGAACAATCCACTATTTGTGTTACAGGAGTATCTTCTTACAGCCTTTGTCATTCTGCACTCCTCACTACCATAAAGGTATGGCTGAGTTAAGCAACCATTTTCCCTGATGGAGTAAAACGGCACGTTCATTTTTAGATGGTATTACAGTGACCTGTCTTGCAATCTAAAAAAAAAAAAAAAAGATACTAAATTATAAAAGATAATTTGGATTTTTTTCTAGCTCTGATTCAATACACAATTGCTCTACCCTTTTAAAAAGTGTGCGTGATCAACACAAGTGTAACCTACCTGGTAAGCAGTGAGTTGAGTACAGAAAGCACACACATGTGAAAGAGTATGCAGGTTAAAAATGAGGCAAAGATGGATGGCTCAGTGTGATCAAACTAGATCACCCCAGAAGGAACAGTTCAGACCTACCAAATGAACAAAAAGCAAACCAACAGGAGGAGAAAAGCAGATGGTATCATCTGACACACGCCTTCTACCAGCCCTCTAACACTGTTCATATGACAGCAGCAGTACAGTGAAATTCCAGGATTGAGCTCGTAGGAGCTGAGGAAGTCTCCCTGTGTGCTCCCACGGCTTATCACTGTTACAGCATCACTCCAACTAATTACAGTACTGATGTAAAAAGATCCCACCAGCTGGTCTGCTGTACCAGGGAAAGCTCCCAAGCTATTCTCACCTTCAGAAATTTTTATTCTGCGCATCTTCCCACTCTCTAATTAAACCTTTCTTTTGAATTAAATGGCTTTATTATGTTCCTCAAATCTCTTTAATATTAAATATCTAGCATATTCTTGGTATTTTGAAATATGAGTTCCCCTTCAGTTATTAACTATCATATTTTAAGAGCCAGCAATTGGTCTGACAACAACGCCAGAATTGCTCACTATCATAGGTCACACACAAAAGCAGAAAGTTCAGTAGAGATGTAATTATTCTTAAAATATGAGAAATGCCTGAGAGCTACAAAAAGAAAAATCAAGCCCTCCAGAAAATTCCAATTCAAGATAACAGTTACCAGTTACTTGAAGGTTTAGGAAGCTGTACAGTGAGATGTACATGGGTTGCTTTAGCCTTCACTGGAAGAAGAGTCATGCAATATAATATTCTTAAATTACCAAATGAGCTCCACACAGATAATACAAATGAGCATTAAAACAAGCCTAACTTGAGGAAAGTTAAACTGCAGTCACAGCAAAGTGTATTTTCCAAGCCAAGTTTCCCCAGCAGGAGTACACATTTAACTATGCTTATAAAGCAAGACTTTCTGGGATTTTTTGCAAGGGTAGGTGGAAAGGAAGGCAGGTGAAGATGAAGTCAAAAAGGGATGAGAAGGGTTTTTAAGAGTTCTGATGTGGACCTTCTTCCCCAAAATGCCTTTTAAAATGGCTGATGTAAAGAGACCTGATGACAAGTGCTCAGCCCAATTGCTTCACGGCTCTTGAGCTACCCCGAGCAGCTTCAGCATTGTAATTCAGTGTCCTGTGCACAGTAAATCAACTGTTATGAGCCACTGGACCTACTGCATTGAGTGCCTGCTCAGTGCCTGGTGACAGGCAATTTAGTATCTGCTGTGAAGCAGAGCAGAAAAATGTTCTTGCTTATGCTACTCCTGTTGTTGAGCAGGACAGAACGGAGAAAAACCTCTTCCTCTCAGAGATTTTCAGTGTTTTCCAAGCATTTCAGAAAGATGAGATGTCTACTGGGGAGGAGCTTACAAAGGACACAGATCTGTCAAGGATTTTCCCAGTCCATATCTAATAGTCAAAGTGACAGGCAAACAATTGCTCCTAAAGGTATCTATCATTTGTTCTTGGTTTAGGAACTATGCTCCATCTCTTTTTCTCAAATCTTGCACTAGTAAGATGTCTAGCTAAGCAATACCTAGTATTTGTAGGTGCTGGCACCCACTGTTATGGATGCTAGATATTTAAATTTATTGGGATCAGGATATAAGTAACATACAGATGAGTTACAAATAATGCATTGAAGTAATCCTATGCAAGAATCATAAAACTTGCTTCCTTCTCCTCCTCCTCCTTTACTCTTTGATCAGCTGCAGAACATAACTGTCTGGGGCTTTTTTGTTTTTTCTTTCTTTGAGAATGCTGGAAGTCAGATTTGTTCCAGAAATCCTGTCTGCTGGGAAGGATGTAGCAAAACAATACAGAGTGCAAAAATAAGAGGTGGAATTGGAGATGAAAGTGTGTTGAGAACAAAGAGGCTACAAGGAGCTGAAATTGCACAGTAATACACTGACAAACTGTGGGACCTTGCTTAGAAGGCAAGCTGGATGAGGTCAAAGTCATGTACTTCACCTTAAATGTTTAAATTTCAGTTGTAAACCTCCTAAATAAGAAAAAAAAATCAGCATATCTAGAGATGCCTCACATCCAACAAGCGTTCTGTGTCTTCCATATCCCTGCCCAAACTCACAGCCACCTCCAGCACATTTATTTGTAGCTTTATCTTCAGACTGTTAAATGCAATGGATGTGTGACAAGTATCACCTTCAGTGTAACATCGCAGAGCTCTCCAGCTTCAAAGAAGTGAAGAAGAGAGCTGTGAAAATCCTTCCAAGCCTCATTTGCCTCAAATACAAAGACGTCATCTTCACCATCACTGTTGGAAGGCCTGGTTTGCTGCTGCTGCTGCCGCCTTTTTCCCTTTATCAGATGTTGTTTTGCCTGCTCAGGGACCATGGATTCTGAAGCCATTGGCTGTTTTTTCTCTCACTGCATGAATCTTCAAAAACTCCTGCCAAGACAAAATCCAGCCCATCAGAAGTTAAGTTCTAAAACGCAGTTCTGTCGTCCTTCCTGTTAAAAAACAAACAAACAAACAAAAAAGAAATGAGGCCTTAGGTGATGCTAGTACATTAATGCTTTGATTACATGTTATAAATACTACCTATGATCTTACTTCAGGAAGGTGAGAGGAGCAGGGGCAAAAAAACCCAACCCACAGCCAAGAGTTCTATGTAGGTACCTCTAGGTAAAGCCATTGTTTGTGAACTTGTTGCCCACACTCCTTGAAAGAGACACGAAAAAGGCAAAGATGTATCACAGAATCATAGTTTGTGTTGGAAAGGACCTTAAAAATCATCCAGTTCCAACTCCCTGCCATGGGCAGGGACACCTCCTACTGGACCAGGTAGCTCAAAGCTCCATCCAACCTGCCTCTGAACACTTCCAGGGATGGGGCATCCACAGCTTCTCTAGGCAACATGTTCCAGTGCCTCACTACCCTCACAGTAAAGAATTTCTTCCTAACATCTAATCTAAATCTCTCCTTTTTAAAAAAAAAAAAAAAAAAAATCCCCCTTTGTCCTATGACTAACTGCCCATGTAAAATGTCACTCTCTCTCTTTTTCATAACTTCCCTTTAAATACTGGAAGGTACTCAAGAGTATATGGAGTGGCAGGTTCGTCTCTTACACTGGATAGATTTGGGTTTCATGTTTTTTTAATTAATTTATGATGCACTCATTCTTCATTCTATGCTGAGAGTTGATGACTGCTGCAGTTCAGTGATTTCTGCTCATGGACTCAGGTGTTGCAGGAAGTGGACTGACGAAAGGAACAAAAAATTCTTCTACAATAAAAATTTAAATCACACGCCTGGGAGCAGAACTGATTTTCCTCTGGGCTATTGTGAAAGTGTCCATGTCTTTTACTAAATTTACAGCTCTTCATGCATCAGTACCAGAGAAAAAGCAGGAAGTGACCTGAGGCGACCGGCACTCATTTCTGCTGTGGGTCACAGGGTTGTTGCCAGCTCCATGTCCTGAGTGGTGACAGGACTGGTGGCTGCATTGGGCCCGGCAGGTTAAAGCAAGTGAACATGCCTGGAGTGGTGCTTTAAGCAAGGTAAGTATTACCTTTAAAAGGTATCTAAGGGAAAGATCTTACTTCTAAAACCCCAAACCAGATATTACGGACCATGGGATACTTATATAGTTTACAGCAATAAATACTTTTTTCTGCTGAAAACTTAGCTTCCATTATACCAGATTTGGCAAATTGCTATACTAAGACATTTTCCTAGTCTGTTAGGCTATTTTGATCCTCAAAGTAATCCTCCACTACTGGTACTCACCACCTTTGCTTTGTTCAACCTGCTCTTCAAATGAAGCTTCAAGCACAACCTCCTGAAGTTATAAAAATTAACACGGACAAACGAGAGGAAAAAAACAGAGAAGCTGAAATGCTGTACAAGGGTGTTGAAGAGCATCATGTGTCATTCCTTCATCTCTAGCCTACACTTCTAAGGAACTCATGCTTATTTTGGTCTTTGACTGACACTCTCACTTCACCACACCTAACAATTTTTACAGTGAGTAGAAGTGCTGCTTTCAACTGCCACTGACTCCTAAATGATAGTTCACAGCTCCCAAGTCATAAGGTTTTTCCATCTGACACATATGCTACATTTATCCTCATGCTTTAACTGCAACTGCACATATACTTTCCCCAGTTATTCTGTGTCTCATTTAAAAAAAAGGCTGATGGCTACATTTTACCTACTCTGGGTATGCCACTGTAAACACCATCATCAAACCCGTGAGTCTTCAGATAAATCAGTGCTGTTGGGGTCAATTTTTTTATGCTATAAATTAACTAAGCAGTAACACATCAGCCAAACACAACTGATTTTAAGCAAGGTTTTTCATCCAAATCTGATGCTTATAGCAATTAAAGCTCTTGGAGATGCTCTGGTCTGTAAGAAAAGAAGTTGAGTGCATATTTGGATTTATATATTTGATACATACTAAGTATACACTTGATACTGTAGGGGAAGAAACTAGAAATCACATCAGAGGAAACCAATGCCATTACTCAGGCACACAGCCATAGATCACATGGATGAGGGAGCCCCCAGGATTGCAATATCAAACATGTGGATGGGAATATGAGAGCAAGTCAATTACTGCTCCTCAGGTAAAAAGAGGTTTCTGCAACAAAATTATTGAAAATAATATAACCTTAGGGAATTATTTAGATAGCAGTAGTCTGACATACTTTAGTTTTCTTTTGATGAGACTTTGTGACAGATAACAATATTTAAGATAAGATTTTTATTCTTCCCCCAAGTCACCAATTTAGAAGCATCTTGTTTCTGTGACACATCTCAGTCATGCAAATCTTTTTAGATATGTATCTCCAAATCCTCCACTGGTCTTAATTACAGCACCTCACAGTCTGAGTCTTCAAACAAATCAGCATCTGCTATGGAAAGTACCAGCTGTAGTCATGTTTCATTTGCAGAAAATACTGGCTTAGGCTCATCTGAATGTTTAGCTGTAGGCATTTGCTGTTCTCAGATTTTAAACGAAAAAGAAATAAATTTTTGTAGCACTTGAATCAAGATACTAAACTCTAGAAATCTGAAGGTCACTCTGAAGTCAAGGAGGTCAGTGTATTTCAACTCCACAAACAAAGAGAGAAGAGCCATTTACAGATCTGCTCCCCAAATCATCAGTAATTCAACAATAACATCCAGCTACTTGAGGTTAGTTTAGAACTGGTTGAATGGCACACATACAGAGTCTTTACTTGCTAGAACAAAACACTGCCATGTGTTTTAGAACTTCAGTAACTGCTCCCTTTGTCATGTTGGGAATTAAGTCTTCCAGCCTCAGTACAGTCTAGTATTTTGACAACATTAAGTGTGTAAGTGACCATCACAGGAAGCGACTGACTAAGTAAAGGAAGTGCCTCATTCATAACATCATCTGTTATTCCTTGTAAACAGCTGCTTGACACTTTCCATGAAGGAGCAACTGTCTGATTAAAAAAAACAAACCACACATGTTTACAGCTCACCATTGTTTGCTGAGAGCAAGTCAGCAATTTTCAAGTTAAATATTTAGAAATATTGATGATGTCTGCTGTTCTCAAGAGTGCAGCTGTTCCAGACCCCAAAGTTCACATTCTGGTTGTCAATGCTGGTCTCCAGGCAAGGGACTGAGGATCCCCTCTTCCCTATTCCTCAAATTTATAAAAGCAAGTAGGGAGAGCGCATCAGAGCACAAGCACATTATCTTATAACTGCTACAATTCGGATAACAGTAACATCCTAAAGTGAAGTGATTTTGATTCAGACATTCTAGTTCAATCTTAAACTGGATCAAGTGCAAAATTACTCGTCACGTAAAGTGCTTATGTTCAAGAGAGGTATACTAACTCAATTTTGAAGTAAAAAGAAATTGTAGGCATTGGACAATGGAAGGACATGAATAGCATTGCTCTGTTCTCCCCTATCATGAAATTAAAACCCCAGGAATCCTGCCCAACAAGCCAACCCAGATGTTGGAGTACATGGCCTCCTTCCCCTGACAGGTACCTTGGGAGACGGTGCCACAGAAAAAAAGGATCATCCTTATCCTTTCTCTTGACACATGGAAGCAAGACACTTCAGTGATAAAAAATAAACAAAAAACCAAGACTCCCACTGTAACCAAAACTAGGCAGCATTCAGATGAGAGGAATTATGATACCTGTAAATCCAATGCACTTTATAATCAGTGGTACCGAAGCTTGAAAAAAAAGGGTGCAGAGTCAAGGAGAAATCAAGACACAGATGAAATTTCACCAACTACCCTTTATGTAATTTTGGTTACCCACCCACAAGGCGAACTAAAATCACACCCAAATCTGCAGGGCAATCGGCTTCACTCAGAAAACAATAAGGCCTTTTAACTGAAGAACTCAAGAAATTTGCCTTTTGCAAATGCAAAGTTTGTAGCTCCACGAGCAGGGGGGTGACTCAAGTACAAACAGACTGCATGCATGTAAACATACACAAGTTTGTACGTGTGGCTGGGCAAAGCTACCTTGTCTGATAAGGAGCCTGGTGAGTGTGTGTGGGTAACGAACCACTGGCGCTGCTGACCACAAGGTTAGATAAGCACAGGCAGGGGACAAGATCTTCTCCAGTTTGATCCAGCCAACAGAACAAGTCGAGCTGTTGTCTTGTGCTGTTCTAAGAAAACTCGAACATTTGGAAAACGGGCAGCTGGCAGAGCTAAGGAAGAGACAGAGGGAGAGGAGTGGGAAGGGCAGGAGGCAGCTGCAGTGCAAACTGCAGACAAGCAGCAGCTCTGGCAGGGACTGCATAAGCAGCTGTTCACTGTTCAGTCTGGTTACAGATGTATCATCAAGAAGGAACATGAGGGGAAAAAGGATAGACAAAAAACTACAGAAAATCCTCAGTGCTCTCCCCTTCTCCACTGACCAATTCCATCAAAGATGATGTATAAACTTTATGCAAAACTGTTCAGATGCCCATGCTAATTAGGTCAAATCAGACCTAGATCAGAAGATTTGATGGTTTTCCCAAACATAGGAAAGTTCAAGTCACATACTGTATCACAAACCTAAGACCACTGTACTTTTCAGCAGTTAAAGTTATTTAACAGAAAGAAGAAAAAAAAAAAGTCAGAAACCACATATCTAACTGGTTTAGCTTGTTTAAAACCATTAGGGTTCCTTTGGTAGAAATTCATAAAAAAAGCTTCTTAGACAACATAAATATACAATCTCTAAACTCTTTCAGCATTTCAAAGGTTCTTTGTAGCAAAACCTGACATTATCGTTTTGTGTTGTCACACAGGTAGTTCAGCAAACACTGAAATGGGCACAGCTGGCACCATCTTTCATCTGCTTCTATAACCAAAACCCCACCAGTGCAGTAAACACACAGTGAACTAGGACTGCTCCTTCTCGGAAAAACGCAACAGAAGAGATGCTTTGTAGAGCATGAAAAGCACAGTCAGATAAAATCTTATTTTGGAAATAATTCTGCTGGCAGTCCCTTAAGGCTGTTTTGAGACAGCGTCTTCCCTGCTCCCTTCGAATGAATGCTCCAGGAAGTTCTACTGAGGTTAAATCCCAGTTTCCATCAAACATCAGAAAGGCCATCTGTCTTCTGGGATTTATGGAGTGACAGGCTGACAATTTTGTTCAATTTTCCATTATGAAAAACAACCAACCAACCTGATATGGCGTGATTTATTTATGCTTGATTTACTTTTGCTTCAGAACAACCAGCAAAATCCCTCAGAAGCCACAAAACAGCAAAGGACTCTGCTTTGCAGTACAGGCGTAACTAGGACGTGGTTTATTTATGCAACGTAACCTTGGGAATACCCAAAAAGTAGAACACAAAAGAAAAAAACATTAAAAATCAGCGCAATGGGAGCAGAGTGAAGTGTTGATGGATATATTAAGAAATTTAACTAGCATATTTCATTCATAAAACACAAAACAGACCCTTACCAAGAGGAGGCACTATTGTCTTCTCTAATGGACCTGATTAAAAACAACAATAGTTTAATGGTAAACAGCAGTGTTTAGTCCAGCCATTCCTGGTAAGTATTAACAGAGGGTAAAATTATTTCTAAGTCATTTGCCAGCTGCCCTTTATCATGGGCATGTAAATCAAGGCATGGTACCCACCAGAGCCTTCCAGAGGTATAGCCAAACTGTTTCCCATACACCCACCAGCCTCTTCTTCGCAGAACTCTCTGCCTTATACCAACCATCATCATATTCTCTCATCTGGAGCTGAGATTCACTGAGGTTGCAGCCTCATATTACACTCACAAGTCAAACAGCTCAAACCATAAAGCAGCATTACTCTTCCTTTGGTCTCAGAGCTGTAAGGCTCTTCAAAATCTGTTTGAAATCAAGAGGGGGCAGAGGTAATACAAGACAGAAGGCCTCACAACTTAAATTGCTACAACTACTGATGCAGGAAATTATTATTATTATGAAATCTGATCCTTGAAACCTGCTGGGGAAGAACCAAGGCACTGGCTAATGTGGTACTGTGCTGCCCTGCACCAAATTACCGGCAGTCATTACACAATGACCATGTGTCTTCATGTGACCACAGTGATTAAATTTGCTTTTACAGCAAATGGCCAGCTAGAAAACTGGATGCCAGGCTACTGGCACGCTGCTAACAATTTATAAAACAAACGAGGTCGCGAGTACACTGCACAGAAACCCCAGGCACAATCTTGCCGTGTAACAACACAGACACACGTCTCTCATGGCACAAGAGTTCACACAGACATTAAAAGGGAATCAGCGCAAACTGACTCAAAAACCTCAGACCCAGCTGCTTACAGAAGGTGTCTGAACCTTTTGCAGCGTCACCTACATTACAAGCAACCAAAGCCACACGCGAACAGGCCTGTTGTGGTTGTGGTTTAACATTTGATGAGCTGTTTTACCTGCTGTGGCACTTTTCTATAGTCACACATCTGTGATTTGTTTCTCGACTGCACTTCCAGAAGCCTTCGCGACAAACACAGAAAGCCAAGTATCTCTGAGGTTTTTAAGTCTTACAACTGCAGAACATGTAGGAATGACTTCGGCAAAGGAGGTAACACAGACCACAGAATATTCCAAGTTGGAAGGGACCCACAAGGACTGTCGAGTCCGACTTTTAAGTGAATGGCCCCTATGGAGGTCAGACTCACACCCTTGGCATTACTAGCACTGTGCCCTAACCAACTGAGACATCCAGATCATATGAACTAGGAGGCCCTACTAAGTTTGTGAACTACCTGCTTATGAATACTACCTACCATTATGGATAAGAATCCGATTAACTGATACTTCCCAGCAGCCGGTAAGCACATTGCTTGAGTGGAGATGGGAAGGTGAAACCTATCAAAGCAGGAAGGAAACCCAGGCAGGCAATATCAAGAGCTGGAGGAGCTGAGACATCTGAAATTCTCATTTATTTGAGAAGCAAGGAGAGGCTGGTAACTCCTGAGGCTCTCTCCAGTAGCAATAGGCAATTTCTTGTGGTTTTACCACAGAAAATATTTGGTTTGGAGTAAGCTAAGCCACTCTACTCGTTATCCCTTTTAAGATGTCAACAGCGAGCCGGTCAGGGCGCTAAACCCTCGGGCTGTATCCTGGCTCAGTTATTTTTTTAAATAATTTTTGTCTCCTTCTCGAACCGTGTGGCAGCGAGGGCTCTCTCTGAGGGGCTCCACGGCATCGCAACAAGCCCCCTGTCGCCGACCAGAGCCCACCCCGGAGCAGCAGGGCCGCCCCTGCACGGCCGGGGCACACCCCACTCCCGGCAGCGATTCCAGGTTAATCGGAATGGCTCGGGTTTCGTTCCCCGGCGCCGGGAGCGGCCCTCCCGGGAGCGGCCCCGCTCCGTCCCGCCCCGGCGGCGGCGCCCGAGGGGGGAGACCCCCACGGCGGTGCTGCGAGCACGGGGGACAACCGCGGCACCTTCCCGCGGCGGGGCCGCGCCGGGGACACCTGAGGGGAACCCGAGGGCAGGGGGCGCGTTACATAAGGGCAGGGGCGCCGCCATGGAGGAGGGAGCGGTGCGAGGGCGAGAGGGGCGGCGGAGGAAGGGCCCGCAAGGGGAGGTGCAGCCCCCTTCCCGCCGCGGGGGAAGAAGGGGAAGGGAGAAGGGGCAAGTGAGAGCCGGGGCCGCCCCGCTGTCCGCCCGGTGCCCGCCCCGCTCACCTGCACTGCTGCCGCCGCCGCCGCCACGGCGGGTCTGGCGGCCCGACCGCCCGCCCGCCGCCAGGGGGCGCGCCCCGCGCATGCGCCGCGCGGTTGGGGGGGGTCGGGGAGGGTCCGAGGGCTTCCCGCCCTCCCGGCGCGCCCAGAGCCCTGCAAGGGGAAGGGGGAGATCTGTGTTCCTGCTGAGTGCTGAGTGCGGAAAACAAGACTCTTCAGGCCCGTCGGGAAACAGAACGCAAAACTTGGCACGCGAATAAAGACGCCCGAGTGTCGCTGGGGCACGTGGCCCGTGGGTACCCGGCCCGGGACGGTTTCCACAGCGAAAACGATCCTGTTGGGCTTGCGGTTTCCCTCACAACCACGTTTCCCTTTTCTGGTTCGGTGTTTAACTCCTTTTCCTTTCGGCGCGTAAAAGAAAGCTGCCCTTCAGTGGGAAGCAGAAACAGGCAGAGCAACTCCTGAGAAATACCCTCACCCTGTCCCCCCAGTTGATGTAATCTCCTCGGGAATAATCTCCCTGCTTCTTGAGGGGAAGCCATAAGAGGAGCGGCTGAGGGCACTTGGTCTGCTCAGCCTGGAGAAGAGACTGAGGGGACACCTCCTTGCAGTTACGACTTCCTTGTGAGGGGAAGAGGAGGGACAGGCTGTTCTCTGTGTGGACCAGTGACAGGACCCGAGGGAATGGCCTGAAATTGTGTCAGGGAAGTGAGCACTGGGAGCCTGTGGGCACTGGAATAGGCTCCCCAGGGAAGTGGTTACAGCACCAAGGCTGGCACATGTGAGATTCTTGGAGCTATCCTGTGCAGGGCTAAGAGTTGGACTTGATGATCCTTGTGGGTCCCTTCCAAGTCAGAATATTCTTGTAATTCTGTAATACAGATCAGAGTGATTCTGCTTCAGATTTTCCAGGAGCTGTTCTCTATGAGTTCAGAGAGAGGAGAATGTAATAGGGAGAGGGAAAGGCTGTACCAGCTTCTTTCTCCCCACCTGTCCACTGGCTCTGGTCTCTACAGTGTATATATATACATGTCTCATGCAGAGAGATACATCCCCTCCAGTGGCAGAATACATTTCCTCATTACACACTTTCCCCCTGGTTCAGTTTCTTTCTTTGTAGTGCCTCTCTGCCTGTGAAGCAACAATGGTAAGTCTTCGTCCGACTTTGCTTAAAGCTTGACTTGAGAGCTTGAAAAGAGTTAGTCAAGAGTGTTTTACAGCCTGATAAAATCAAATAAAGACCTTATTAAAGAAATACATGCCCTGGGAAGCACGGAGTCTTCCTTGCACAAAAGCAAGCACAGCTTGCCAAGTGAAAATGCCCTCCGCCTCCAGCCCCACAGCTAGAAAGCTCAATAGATTTTTCCAGTTCCATACTGCATGCCAAGTTCACCCCTACAGATATGCATAATAATTCTAGGATTTCCTTTTTTCCTGAATCCTACACAATTCTGCTGAAAAGCAGGAAGGTGTTTTATGAATCTGTGCTTATCTGAGAATGAATGGCTGGTACAGTTCCACACAGAATACATATATACTGTGTTTAGGAGGAGATGCACATTTATTTTGGAGCCTTTAAAGGCAAAAATGTCCAACTAAATAATGCTGCTATTTGACCTGGCCTGCTTGAGAAAGAGCCAGAAAGCTATCCATAAAAGTATGGGGATCACTGTTATTATCTAAAATGTATCTGTATAGTGGTCTTGGGTTAGCATTCCATACCCCTGTGCCATTTATTTCATAGAGGTCAGAGTGGGCAAAAATTCAGTAGCAAACAGCTGAATTGATTATATGATGTGCTTACCAAAACTGCACTAGTTCTGATCAAGCCAACACATTTTAGGGTTTGCACCAATACGTCTCAGAAAATTCCTGTTCAGCAGTGTTTTAGTGGCTATTTTTCTGAACACAAAACCCCAAGCAATCCTCCCCAAATTCACCCATGTGTTCAAAAGGTACTAACCTGTATGTATGCGGCAGAGATGCTGCTGTCCGTGAGCAGTTTCCAGAGGCCTGTGATCAGACAAAGTGACCCGAACAGACTTGTGTTTTGCAGATTCCTCCTTCCTTTCTATCACAATGCACGCTTTTATTCTGTATTGGCCTCATAGGGAATGAGTTTCTACATCATATGTCCACAATGTCCAGCCTGGCAGCAGCTTTAGTTTTCCAGATGGGTTCTCTTCGAGATGAAAGCCTGACACTTAACAAGTGTCAAGGGAGGAAATCTTACCTGCCAGCTTCCCAAGACAAGTACTGGGGATGAGGGAAGTTTATCGCTCTGCTCTGTGGAAAGGTAGGAGGAGTCAGTGGGCAGACTGCTATTCCAAATGCCTTTGTGCTCTTATTTCTGACTTTGAGAGTTAGTGATAGTGCTTGTAATGTATTGTGGCTCTCATCCAACGCCCCTGGAAACCGCCAAAAAGGCTCCCATTGACTTTAGTAATAGTTTGATCAGGCCTTCAACCCACAAAGATGCCATTGTTTAGTTTTGCTGTTTTGGGTTTAGCTTAGTGCTGGCTCCTGCCCTCAGATACTTATATCGACTTGCATTGCAAGTAGTGATTCCCGTGGGTGAGGTATAATCTCTGATGACAGAAAGAGGTTACCTTTTCCTGAATGCTGGGAGACTTTGAGGCTGAGTTCCTGTGATCTGTTGTGACTGTTGTGGTTAAAGCTTTTCCTCTGTCCTGTTAGTAAATTTAAAATAACAGTTTGAATGGGTTCTCCTAAACACTTGAGTTTAAAACTGTAGTGGCTCATTGGACTAGCAATTGTAGAATCGGAAAACGTTTTCTAGAAAATGCAATTAAAGATTGCACTGGTCAGGAATTACATTTTAGGAAGTGGAAATCTGATTAATCTCCCAATGTATTTAATTAAGTTTATTCAGCCATCTCCTTAACTCTGCAACAATAACATAAGAATATAGAAGTGTGTGTACTATGTTGCATGAAGCATAAGAGTAGTGAAAGGGACCTCAGGCTCCCAAGATTACGACTGTGTCTGAAGTTTGGCAATGTAGAGCCTACGGAATTCAAAGTTTTGCAGCAGGATTAATGATCATTTGAAATAATCTACCGCAAAAGAATTAAGCCTGGATGGTTGCTAAGCTACTTTGTTGGTGCATGTGCTTTAAGAGATTTTTGAGGCTTTAATACTTTATCTCTCTGCTGTAAAGTCAATTAATTTAAAAATATTGCTATTCCCTGAGTGTAACAATTCTTTAAAAAAAAATAAAATAAAAAATAAAAATAATAAAAAAAAAAGGAGATACGATTGTGAAAACTTATATAGATGGATTTTTGGGTGGGTGGATTTGGGTGGGGTTTTTTCACCCATTTTAGAGGGAAAAAAGAAGTTCACTTGATTCAAAAGACCAATCATGCCCTGGCAGCTCAGAGACAGGACATAAGCTTGGGTGTAAAAGACCTTTGGGTGTTGAGTGACTGTGGCTTTGTGTGCTAAACTCAGCTAAATCAGTGTGTGTCAGATATGCCTACAAGGTGAGAGACACACAGGAGCATAAACACCTGTCTTGAGGAGGTTTTGAATGCCAGCTAGTTGTGTCTTGTCAAGGAGGTGTCACGCACTGAGTAGAGGTTTACACCGCATCACTTGGCATCATCCAGAGATCCTGAGTGAGCTGATGAATGAAGAACAATCTCTTTTCCAAGCACGTTACTGGAGGACAGCAGTAACACAGCTGTGCCACTGCCAGGCTCCAAGGTAGCAGATAATCATGGGGCTATCTATATATGCAAAGCATCTCTTTTCTCAGTGCCTTTGGTAGCTCAGCACTGCACAGCACAGGTGCTGTCTAAAATTGGCTTTAGATTTTTGAGGATCATGCCTTAGGATTTGTCTGCCTGTGATCCATATTATGTTTTTAAGCATTTGAGAGGATCTGTGCTTAATGTAACTGTGCACAGAGCGTCCCAAGTTTCATGACTTCTGAGGCTGCAGATGTAAAAACGAGTGTTGTATGTGACAGGCAAAATTGAAACAGTCCATGGCTTGAAAAATAACTATCTGAAAAATCTGTGCTTCTGCTTTCTTTTCTATAGGCCTGGGGTATGCATGGAGTTACATCATCCTGCTAAAGGAGAACACATCTCTGTTTGGCACATTTCTTTCCTTTTATCTATTTCTTGCTCCCGAGGAGAGAGAGCACAAAGTGAGCTACAGCTGCTCCTGCGCCTAGATTGGTTACTGATTAACCATATGGATTGTGGATTAGGAACAAAGTAATCCTTGTGAGTCAGGAATTCTTTATCTAGAGAGTGAACATGTGACCAGTGAGTGTAAACTATGTTCATAAAATGTTGCTTTTTAAATGACTGTCACTCACTCATTCCTAATGTCACAACCATTACAACTGACATGTATAAAAGGAGTCTCCTTTACAGAGTATCTGCACAGTCCTCTTCAGAGGTATTCAGGAGTAACACAGCTGTGTTAGCTGTAACTAACAGCCTCTCTTAATTAGTGTGCTGATGTTTCTTGAAAAACATTTTGATTGTGATGTCTTTGAAAATGATCAGCTACCAGCTGTGAACATTAAAAGGCTGAGTACACGGAGAGAAATAGTTTGCAGGAGAGCAAGTTTACTCCTACTAACACCTCGCTTCTTGGATAAATGTAAGCTTATTCATAACTCTGATAGTCGTTTTGCAGTAAAACTTAGTGGTGAGTTCAAACAAAGCAAACTACCTACTTGGAAAAGAGAAACCTGCATGGTCAGATACTGGATGCAGTGTGAAATAATCTGGACAGCTGAAGGTACCAACAATTTGAGTCAGACTGGATTTTTGCAAACAGTTTTGCAAGATCTTGAATTACCAGTGATCTCAGATGCTTACTTTCAGTGGAGTGGTAGAAAAAAACCACGAAACAATAAAAAAGTTCAGTTTCATTAAACTGCAGGATTCAGGAGTTTCTCTGCATTTAGAAATCTGTGTTCTGAAATGCTGCCTAAAATTGCCTAGATTTGTATACATACTGGCATTACCTGCAAGCATTATAACACTGTGAGTATTGCCCCCGCCACGAGGCTGGGGCCTCAGTGCGAGCAGAGCCATGATTTTCACGTGTAAGTGGCTTAGGCTTGTGGCAAGAAACACAGGTTGAGATGATTCTCTTAACATTCTGAGTAGGATTCAAGGACTTTGGAAAAATGCAGCAGAGCCAGTCTTCGAAGAAGTACTCTTAGACTTTGCTGAAGAAACAGGTCAGGTGGCAGTGCTGTGGGGAGATTTAATCCACGCCACTGGAAATTCTGTAAGACTAGATGTGGCCGAGATGAGCTGAAGCCACTTAAGTGTCTCTTGAAAATTTTACCTATCATGATGAAGACGGTAATTATGATCATTAAATATTGTTGTTAAATGTTGTTTTTCCCCCTAATAATGAGTCTCTTGAGCCTCAGACCAGTCAGTGGACATTTACAGTGAGACAAAGGGAAACTATCACAGCTGCCCCTTGTTTTATTCACTGTTGATTTGGATGGTGTCCTCAAAAGGCTTCTGTGTCCATAAACTTCCATTTCTCTTGCAAAGCATATGGTTTCACCCACGCTGCCTGCCCAGCAGCCCTGTATCCGGGGGTGCACTCCCCCCACAATATGCTGGAGCATGTGCTGCCAGATATGGTTATGGACCACAAGTGTGCCAGGAAGCAGGCTAACATTTTAGCAGTATGCATGACTGCAAAACAGTGCACCAGCATGGCGTCTGGCCATATAGCTTACAGACAGAGCTATAGGGTTTATGATACCAGTAGTTCACCTTCATGCTTCCAGCACTGGGGAACAGAGCCTTTGTCAGCCAGCAGGGCAGTCCCAGCAGTGGCATCTGCACGCTGGGTGCAGCAGCTCAGGGAGTACATAGTGCACCTGGCACATAAAAACCTTGTGGGCTCCTTACTCTCTTGTGCTTTTGGAAAGCGGAACGTCTGGAAGAGCTGGGGAAGAAGCTCCACAGGCCTCTAGCCAACATCATGGTGATTTTAGCTGTACTGTTGCTCATCATGTCTGCAGGAGACTGGGTCAGCTTCAGCAGAGACATTCCAAGCTAGGCACTTCTTCCTTTCCTCTTGGAAATTCATTCCCTGCTTAATTAATACATCAGCATTTGGGCCAGTCCCTAATTGCACCGCTCAGCAGTGCTGTCATTTTCCTGGCACAGGGCTCCAGTCAGTGCTGGCCAAGGCAGAGGAGGCAAGGGGGGCATAGAAGCATTGACTTCAAGAGACACCTCAGCAGGAGGCACAAGCATAAGGCCAGAATCACTAACCTGACTCATAACTCCTAATAACTCCTTAAGCCAGGGTGGTGAGGTACCACTCTTCAAAACTGGTGCTTAGCTGTAGGTGACTGTATGAAGCTTGCTCACACAGGCTCCTGCTGGGCACCAATAATAAACCAGAGTTTGGGATAAGCTTCAGTTTTTTGCTGTGAAAGAAAACTGAGGAGCCTGGGAGGCTTGATCAATCAGTTCTGTCACTGGTGGTCAGGAGATAAAGACTTTACTCCTTGCTATTTGTTTCTTCATGCAAAGCAAAAGCCTTGGAAACTCAAGCAATGCATAGAACAGCAAGTGGCTCTCTGTTGTGACAGGCCAGTTCTCTCAGCAAGAGCTCAAATAAAAGCAGGACAAAATGGAAAACTTCTTTCAGAGTAGACAAAAGAACATTAAATCACTGTTCTCAGATTTGGGATTTGGAGGGTCTTGGTTTTAAATACAAACCATGTCTACACTCTTTAATTTACTTTTAACCTTTTGGAATTTTTAATTCTCTGAAATTTGCTACCCTTCCTTTCTTTTTCTGTCTTGGGAATTCTCCACTATGAAGCAAAAGATCCAAATCCGGGAACTTGTGCTTCGACACACCCTGAGTGTCTTGTTACGTGAATGTTCCATGAAAAAAATGGAAACTATTTTTGTGTCATTTTGCACATTTGGCCACTGCTTGTGCTGATGGCAGCGCAAACTTTTACTTCCCGCCAACTGAGAGCAGGAGGAGCTGGATGTTGGGGGCTCTCCCTTTTGTGAAGAACCTGTTTACAGGACAACAAGAAATGCTCAGGTGAGCAGGATGGATGGATCCCAACTGTGCCAAAGTTCAATGTTCAGGCCTCCCTTGGATGGCTGCGAGCCAGCAAGTCCCTGCAGTGATTGGGAGTTGCACAAGTAGGTGCACAGATAATCTGTGCTCCAAAGGGGTCTTTGACCCGTGTTTCATCAGGTGCTGCTCTCTTGTACCACAGGCTGAAGACCTTTGGGGGTTTAACCTCCTGGTCAAGGAAGGTTCCATCAGATCAGGACATTGGCTTGTGATGAGGAGCTGTGTGAAGGCTCACCTGGAGCCTTCCCCTGTGTACCCTCTGCCCTGGCACCCACCTTTAAGGCCTGGCCTTGGCCCCAGCCCTTGTGCAGGCTGTGCTGGTGGCGTGCCATGCCTGGCCCTGTACCTCACTGATCCTGATGTGACTTCCTGGTGCGATCACGGGACCTGCCTCATCCCTGCAGCCTGGCTTGGTGTTTGGCAGGTGTTTGTCCTGGTCTTTCACTGTTGCAGCATTTGCTCCGCTGTCCTCACCCGGCAACAGTGGGGTGGTGTCACACGGGTGTGATGCCTGCCTTGCCCCCAGCACCTGGAGTGCCTTCTCCTGCCAAGAGTCCCTACTCCACTGCTCCCCTGCACCTGGAAGGGGCACAGCACAGCTGGGAATTAAAGTCCAAGATTACACAGGGATGTGGTTGCTGCAGTATTTTCTCCAGTAGCAAGGCAGCATTTCATAGGAGTGGAAAACATAAACCCTCAGTCTGGTGCACATGTTGGAAGACATAGATGGAAAAGAGGCATATGGAGGCACATGTGTTATCCAGTGCCTGTATGGGTTTAACTTTGTGCTGTGACATGTTAATTACTCGAAATGGAGACGTATTCAGGAGTTTTCATGAGTGGAGTTCAACTTAAACTCACCTGCTGCATGCAAACAAAGGCTTTCCTGGCTCAGCATAACCTTGCTCTTTTCTTTCATAACACGAGTTGGACTTACAAATACTGAGAGACTGCAGAATTTTCATTAGTTGGATTCATTGCCTTGTAATGTAAAGAGGAAAAACAGTCCAACTTGTTCTGTGTTCTCATGTAACAAATCACATTCTCCCGCATGCATGAAATGCAGGAGAGCACCCAGTAATTTGTAGAGAAATACTGCACTGTTTTCATGGGAAGGTGTTTTAAAGGTGTCTGGGAACTGCAGATGAGCAGTGTGAGAACTGATACAGGGAAAGGTGTGTTATTTGATACAACACCTTAAATGCACCTCTAGAATGTGCTTATGATTTTCACTGCTGAGAAACACTTCGTGTTCTTTGTATTAAAGAACTGTATTTATTCATATAAAGGCATATGGATGGTGCTAATTCATAAATGATAATCAATGTAATTAGGTATTATATGACATACACACATGTATTGGTTCAGGTACTTGCTACAAAAGTATGTGAAATTCATTGTAGATTTAAAAATATAAATTGAGGTGAAACAGGCCACCCACCTGCTGTATAAATTCCTCAGGGATGAGTCCAGATTAAAATATTCTCAGACAATCCCTTTGCACTCAAGTAGGCAGCATTGCTGTCCCAAACACAGATTTTGTGGGAATTCCTGTCTGCCTCAACACTACAAGACAGAGGCGATGTGATTTATGTTCAAAGCAGTCCTTTAGACTTCTAGAGCTGCATCTCTGCTTGCTAACACTCTGTGTTAGGCAGGTGTGTTCCTGCTGCAGGTGTGGGATAAACCCTGCTGTGTGCTTGGAAACAGTGGCCTGGAAGCACCCATCTGTGTTCTGAATCAAACCAGCTGAACTACCCTCAGCATATGTTCTGTTTTCACTCGTGCTGGGAAACGAGTGAAACTCACTGGGAAACGAGAACTGATTCTTGGCTTTCACTGGGTGCTTCTCTGCCCAATGACTGCATCAAACTTGACATCAGTCATCTTCTTCAGAACATTCAGGGCACGTTCTGGAAACACCCTGAAAGAGATAATAACATGAAATTAAGCATGGGATAAGAAAAACTTAAATGATAGAAATAAGTGGCACTGCAGGTGAGGGAAGAGCTGGTCTGGGAGCAGAATGCATGCACAGACACGGACTAAGTCTTAAACTTGGCATTATTTCCAAAGCATATGTAGTCCTCATCAATCTCCAATTAGTTTTACCTCCAATTCCACACCTTTCCTTTTATTGACAATTACAGGACAGGTGTGTACTGGACATGATTTTGGTTGCAGTGTTGCTGCAGAATCCAGGAACTTTTCATATTGAACGTAGACATATACATTTTCTTTCTCTTTGCTTTCAAAATGTTATCTGGTTAATCTGAAAATTCTTGAGAGGAAAAAAAAAAACAATCCCAAACATCTTTACACTTCCTCATAGAAAGAAATTTAGAGTTAGGCCCAAGTTTGCTGGCTTTCACAGACAATAAATTACTAAGAGTTTCATGAGATACTGCAGAAGATAACTGAAAACTAATTTAGTCGTTGTGATGTTAATTCTAGGTTTGGAACCTGAGCTCTGATGAAAGCACCTCCTCAGCAGAGCAGCTACACTGGATATTAAAGATGTGTGAGAGGACAAATCTTGCTTTACATGGCAAAGCTAAGCAGGAGAGACATTTTAAAGCAATTTTCCTGCCTCAGTGGCCTCAATCTTTGGTGTTGATATGAAGAAACAAACACTAGTAAGCAGCAGGTCCTCAGCTCTTTCTGGAACTACGCTGGGGGTGCTGTTTCAGAGGCTGTGGTATTTTCAGAAGGGAAATGGCAATCTGTGAAGAAAAATTGTTCTCTCATTCTCCCTCTCCTGTATTATTGGCCTGTAGAGCAGTTGAGCTCTCCACTGAGAACAGTTACTTGCAGCAAGTGGATTAGAAGGACCTACGAGAGGGCTTAAAAAAATAACTGTGTATGACATCTTTTGTTGTCGCTAGGAAGAACCACTGCATTATTAGTAATAACACTGTGATAATACACACACACACTTTGTGATGTGTTGTAAAATAATTGAATCAGATTTTACAAGTTTGGAGGTGGTGCACTCTGCAAATTATAGTTGATGATTGTTGATACATTTATTTTTTTCTACTTACCTTTCAAGGAGTAAAGCAACCCTCTGATTTGATGGAACAAAAACCATTTTCTGGTTGGTCACTATTCCTTCCATCAGAGCCTCTACGACTTCTTCAATCTCCAAAATCTTTCCAAGCCTGCAAAGGAAAGCACACACAAAAGAGCTGTGGTGGTAGAAAGGGGTGGTACAACCTTCACAAGGATGCTTCACGTATGCACAAACTCAGGGAATTCAAATGCAACCATTATGTGGGTTAAAGGACACTCCTTTAGACAATTATACACACTGCTATTATACACTCAGTTGGAATAGAAGGCCTGAAGCTGGGGATATTATGCAGTGCCTTGGTGCAAAGAAGGAAGGACAGGAAGGCAGAGCATTGAGTTACCTGGTACTGGGGTTTTTGACAAATCCAGTGTTTATGAAAACAGGACAAAGGCACGTGGTTTTTATTCCATCCTTTCCCAGTGTAGACAGCTCCTCTGTCAGAGCCTTATGAAATCCAACTGCAGCAAACTTGCTCGAGCTGCAGGAGAGGAAAAAGCACAAATTAGAAGTTATAAATAGTGTTTCTAACTCCCTACAACTGCAAATGGCCTAAACAATCATACAGGCTATGAGGCAAAAAAAAAAGCCAAATAATGTAATCCAGCTGAGAGACAGGGCAGGGACTAATTCTAACTTCCCCTATGCCAGGTTGTAGTGCTGGATTAAATATTGCTGCTTTGGTGAGTAATTATGGAAAGCAGACAGGCCATGAACAGATAGACAAAACAGACAGACAAACATCAGGAAATCTTAGAAAAAACAGTAACTAATCTGCACCAAGGGATGGACGTCCCATTTTTCCCATGCAATAAAATTCTTGGAAGGAATGCAGCCTGAAACTCTAAAATTAAGAAGTATGGGGAGTGCAGAAATGGAGATTAACCCTCTACTGTTTCTCATAGCACACAGGGTCATCTCGTAACAGATGTTTGTGACTTTTGAATTATGCACGCAAAACCGAGGAACAACCTGCCACAGAAATAGCTGTGTGCCTCCAGTTTAAGTCACATCCAAAGAAAATAGAAAAGTGAAGACTGCTGCACTTGGAGCTGCTGTTATAGAGGGCTAGATGTGGCGCAGAATGACAATATGCAATATAACAGGTTTTCTGTGCATGTACTGTGATTTTCTTGGCATGTTTCAGGTAGAAATGCAGTTTTATGTCATGATGGTAGAAGTATTTCTGTACACTACAGTCACTGCCACAAAGGTAAAAAGACCAAAAGCTACTCATTAGAAGTTTACTTGACAACACTAAAAACACTCACAGAATCACTACGTTCTAAGGAGAAGGGAGGAGGATACCTGTTCCGCTAAGCAAAAGTCTGGATCAGTAAGGGAGAGAAAATAGAACACACTTTCATTAGTTGATGTGTCACAATACTATTCTTTCATACAAGCATTGCTCCTGATTCAGTCAGAGTTAATAACTAATAGGTGGGAACCTCCAGCCATCCTCAAGCTGTTGTGCTTTCTTCCTCCTTAGCAGAATCATTTGTCTGTACTGCATTCAGTGGGAGGATTATTCCAGTTACTTGGTAATTTATGATGCAGAAGACACGATTGAAAAATAAAACAAAAATGAAGAGAGATGATTTAAAAATCACTTACCAATAAGCCACCATGAAAGAAGTCACAAAATGACCTGCTGCCGAAGCCACCGTGACAATGTGCCCATAGTTGTTGTTCATCATGGCTGGCAGAAAAGCCCTTGTCGTCTTCAAAGCCGAGAGACAAAAATGCAGGGGGTGGGAAGGAAGAGAAGAACAATGTTTTCTTGGGCACATCCAGCACTGACCCTGAATATCAGTCATTAAGATACTAAGGCTTGGTGCTGCACAGCACCTCACATTCTGAGAGCCACAGGGATACCTGTTCTCTGATCAGCTGGTGCATCTGGCAGCCTGCTCTGCACAGGTTTCAGGAAGTCAGCTATAAACAGGATTTAACTTTCACATCTTTCCTCTGATGCTTTTTAAGTTTCAGTTGTCACTGGCACTGCTGAGAGTGTCTCACCCCCAGCACGTACAATAAAACTCTTGTAAACCTGCAACTTCACAGCTGAAACCCTCCCACTCTGTAAGCCCCACTACAGCTCTGACAGATGCTGCACATGAAGCTGCCACCAGCCTGCTCAGATCAGCAAGAGGCTGCTCAAGTTTCCCAGCACACAGTCTACTTGGGTGTCCCTGTGCTGTACACATCTAAAAGACATGTGGGTAATTCGCTGGTAATAAGGGTTACTTTAAATAGGTCTCCTCAACAATGCTCCCCAAAAATGGAGGTTTGGAGATGGCAGTGGCCCTTACCCACATGTGAGCAAGGATGTTGACTTCAAACATTCTTTCTATCTGGTGGTCCTGAGTTGAGAGCAGGTCGGCAGCTGTGATCACACCAGCATTGTTCACCAGGATGGTCACATCCCCAATTTCCTTTTTCACCTTTTGGAGACAAAAAAAAGGCCCAGAAATGTGTCTGTCATTCATTCTATAACAAAAACAAATAAAAATGCAAGGCTGCAGAAGATGAGCAATAATTAATTTCTTAACATTGTCTCCTTGAGGGAGAGGAAGATCATAGTGCCTTTCCAGATGCAGAAGAAACTGTGCAGTATTACCATGAGAAGTGGTTTAGATACGATTTTTTTCCCTTAAATAATTACTGCCAAAATTGATTGTCTTCCACACACTGTACACAGACACAGTTTGGACTGAGTAGTCACAGCTGGGACTATAGAGGTACAGACAGTTTTGAGCCAGATGGACCATAACCTTTACAATAAAATGTTTCATATGTCCTCAGTGCTGTCCGTGTTTCTCCAGAGGCTGGAACTCTCCAGAGCAAACTTGGCAATGAGGAGTAATACCCTGGAGCCTCACTAAAGGGTGTTATCTCAGAAGTGCCTCATCACTCTGTGTACAGAGAGCAGCAAAGAGCATGGAGGTTCCAAGGCCTTGCATGATTTGTGTGCAATGCCTCTTCTCCAGTTTTCCTGACTCTTCTGGAAATTTAGTGCATTTGGGTGAGCCCCTGTCCATGCCCCTGCTGCCCTACCTTGTCTGCAGCGCTGTAGATCTCCTCCCGTTTGCTGCAGTCCACCACGAAGGCTTCAACAGTGGCCCCCAGATTCTTGCATTCTGCTGCCGTCTCCTCAACGCCGTGCTGGAAGGGGCAGAGAAGAAAGACACCTGTGCACAATTGTCCCCTGCTGAAGATGTCTCTTAACTGTGTAACCACTGCCAGGTCCCTGAGCAGTTCACAGCCACCCAGGGATAAAGCTGTAGGTGGGATCTTTAGGAGGATGGGTATTCTGGCCTTAAATTTCAGACTTGTGTATACTGACTACCAAAAAGGAAAAAATAGAATCACAGAATGACTTGGGTTGGAAGGGACCTTAAAGATCACCTTGTTCCAACCCCCCTGCCATGGACAGAGACACCTTTCACTAGACCAGGTTGCTCAGAGCTCCATCCAACATCGGCTCAAACACTTCTAGGGATGAGGCATCCACAACTTTTCAGGGCAATCTGTTCCCCTGCCTCACCACCCTCATAGTACAGAATTTCCTGCTAATATCTTATCTAAACCTACTCTCTTTCAGTTTGAAGCCATCCCCCCTTGTCCTCTCACTACGTGATCTTGTAAATCATCTTGCTCCATCTCATCTTTTTCTAGGCTCCCTTTAGGTACTGGAAGGCCACAATTAGGTCACTCCAAAGCTGTCTCTTGTCCAGGCTGAACAATCACAATTCTCTTAGCTTTAGGAGTGTGGCACCAAGAGTGAGTTTGTCTTGGTAAGGCACACATAATGAGGCAGAAAGTGGGCATGCAGTGCCTATCACAGCACAGCAGGCAGACACTGCGAGTGTAAACAGAGTTCTTCAAACACGGCCTGTCTGACACCCGAGACATGAAAAGTTTTATGTGTGAGAGGCTTTATGTGTTTCTGTATTCACAGACTGGGTGTGAGGAGAGAGGTGCCCTCCACAGTTGTACTGGGTCTGGCTGAGATGCAGTTCATTTCCCCATAGCAGCCTCACAGTGCTGTTCTTTGCATTGCTAGCTAGAAGGGTGTTGATAACACACCAATGTTTTTTGGCTACCGCTGAACGGCACTGGCACAGCATCAGCACTGTCTGTCCAACATTCCCCTCCCATCAGTAGGCGGGGGGGTGGATGAGATCCTGGGAGGGGACACAACTAGGACAGCTGGCCCAAACTGACCAAAGGAATATTCCATACCACGTGATGTCAGCTCAGATATAACAGCTAAGAAAAGAGGAAGGAGGGGGGAATATCCATTTTTTATGACGTTTGTCTTATGAAGCAACTGCTACGTGTGCTGAAGCCCTGCTCCCCAGGATGTGGGCGGACATTGCCTGCAGATGGGAAGTAGAGAACAAAATACTTTTATTTCTCTTTGCTTGCTCGTGTACAAAATTTCGCCTTTGCTTTGGTAAACTGCCTTATCTCAGCCTACAAGTCATTTTCCATGTTATTTTCTCTGCCCAGTGCAGCTGAAAAGGGGGAGTGGCTGGGTGGGCACCTGACGTCCAGCCAGGGTCAAACCCACCACACCAGTGCACAGTGTAGAAAGACATTTCTTATGGAATGCATTTGATGCAACGCAGAACAGAAGCTCATCTATCAACCCACTAAGCCAGGGCAGAAGTGACTTGGGTGTAGCCTTGTCCCCAGGAGCCAGAAAGCCATGCCAGTGGTGTCCTGTGCAGTGAAAAGCCCCAGGTCACAAAGAGCTTGGGAAAGCTCAGCACTTGAGAGAAGCTGTGCAGGTCCCTGCAGTGGGTGACTGGACAGCTGCTCTCAGTCCTGGGTGCTGCTTGAGGCTGAGAGCCCCCAGGAAGGAAGCCTTTGTCTCAGTAGTTGGATCCTCCAGGATCCACCACCCCTTTGATATCGTATTTCAGTTGCTCTGTACACCCACTCTTACAATCTATTTCCCAGCAACAAAGCTAGGTGCTGCTCGTGACTAAGTTTATTCCTTAATCTCCGCATTCCATCCAGCAAACGTGGACAATGCTCTACTTCTCTGCAGCCCTGTACACATCGGGAGAGCAGTGCCGTGCCTCCTCCACCCCTCCAGTGTCTGGTCTTAGCCATAATGGGCAGCACGAACAGACACTAAAAATGTTCTACAGTATCTTCCCTGTTTATCCTCGGCTTGTTTTGGATTTTGTGGCGTTTTCTTTGTTTGGGGTGGGCTGCGTTTTGTTTTTGCAGCTTCAGGACGACAGGATAAACTCCTCTCCTGACTCAGTGCGTCAGAAACCTTTCCTGCTCTCAGCTGTCCACCCTCCCTGTACAGTTGGTTGCACCTACCCGCACTTGGCCTGTATCCCTACTAACTGCCAAGCTGCATGCTTGTACCTGTCCATCCTCAGGTCTTGGTCTTTTGGCAAGGTCTTTTTGCATTCCAGTCAAATTATCTGAATCAACGGGGCCAGTATGAACATCCTGCAAGGAGCCATCTACACTTGCAGCTGTTCCAGAGGGCAGCAGGGCTCACACACAGCTCAGCACAGCAATGCTGTTCATTTGAGCAAAGAG
>NW_020955337.1:1285063-1294575 GCF_003031625.1 Empidonax traillii | reverse complement strand
GGAACCAGGCTGCTGCTCTCAGCCCGCTCTGCCCGCCAGCCCGGGCAGCGCTTCCAACAGCAGCTCTCCGAGCGCTTCCTTCCCTCTCGCAGGGACTCTGCCAGGCGGTGCCTGCTCCCTCGCTGAGCAGCACCGAGGAACTGTGGGACCCAGAGCCCTCCATCCTCCGCTGCCAGCGGGGCCAAACCCCCTCCTGGCGCTCAGCGTCCCCGCCAGAGCCGGCCGTGAGCCGACGGCAGCGGAGGGGGAAAGAAGGATCTGCTGTGGATGCAATGTGGTGATGCCCCTCTTAGGCTCTCGAACCCCGTGGGGCTCGGAGGCGAAGGAGCGAGGACACGAGCTGTGCCATTACCTTGCTGATGTCCCAGAGGACCAGCCTGCTCTGGCGCTTGGCGAACTCGAGGGCGGTCGCTCTGCCGACGCCATGGCCAGCACCCGTGATGAGCACAAGCTCTCCGCTGACAGACTTCCTCCTCACGGGGACAAACAGCTTCACGAAAGCCTCCAGGTAGGAGTAGGCGAGCGTGCCCAGGAACAGGAAAGTTTCCACAAACAGATTCATTGCTTTTTTTCCGAGGGTCCTCTGATGGCCGAACTGAACTTTAGTCTCTTTTGACGAGGGCGTGGGTTGTTGATTTACCAGCTGCCCGCGGCAGTCTCAGCGTTCACTGCTCGTCCTGTCAGTTCCCCGCAGGATCCACCCCTGCGCCTGGGGGCGGGAGCCGGGGGGGGCTGCTCCGCCCAGCCCCGCAAGGAGTTCTCCGGTGCCCTTTTGCCGGCACTGCGTGAGTGGTTCTTGTTCTTATTTGTCGTCTGCAGCACGTGCAGGAGGGACACAACTGGCAACAAAAGTGCTCATCCAGTTACTGGCAAAAGCATCTCGAATTTCCCCTCAACTCTGTGTTTGTCTCAAATTCTGCTTTGCGACTGTGCAGTCGCTCAGTTCCATGAGTTGAGTGGTTTTCTCCGTGGTTCTTCCTTCCATTATGTATCTGTGCATTGTCAGCAGACTTTGTCCCATACCTTCGTCTTCCTGGTCACTTAAAGAAAGCTAAATGAGACAAGTCTGTTCAACTTGTGGAACTCCACAGGTGAGCTCTTGCCTGGTTGCTCTCTTTTTTTCTGTCTCCTAACTAGTGATTCATACTCAGACCTTCCATCTTATGCTATGGCTGCTTAGCTTCCTCAAGTCCTTTGGAAAACGGCATTGACTGTGTGAGTTGGGTCATCCTTCTCTAATTGAGTCTAAATCACACAACTTGCTTGTGTGTAAGGGAGTATTCAGAACCTTAACCAGAACAGGAGTGCTTATAGTAAACAGGAGAAAAGTAGTTTCAAGTGTTTTTTTCCAGCTCCAACAATGTAACTGCATGGTCTTACCTGAAAAGGATTGTTGACCTTACTGCTTTTCAGTTAGAAAACTAGATGTATCAGAGTCACGTTCATCATTTTATTTAAGCATATTTTTGAGCTGCTTGGGGAAGAGTGAGGGATTCATGAATATCTGCCAACTGACCAAAATCATCTCCAGTTAAGATATTACTTCTTGAAAACTATTGTTTTTGTCCTGGTGGTTTGGATGCGTTGTTGCTAACCTTGCCTATGAGAGACTGGGTCAGCTTCAGCAGAGACATTCCAAGCTAGGCACTTCCTCTTTTTCTCTTGGAACTTCATTCTCTGCTTAATTAACACATCAGCATTTGGGCCAGACCCTAATTGCACCACTCAGAGGTGCTGTCATTTTCCTGGCACAGGGCTCCAGCCAGTGCCGTGGCCAAAACAGGGGAGGCAGGCAGGGCATAGAACCATTGTCTCTAAGAGACACCTCAGCAGGAGGCAGAGCACAAGGCCAGAGTCACCAGCCTGACTCGTAATGACTCCTAAGCCAGGGTGTGAGATATTGCTCTTCAAATTTGGGACTCGGCTGTAGGTGACTGTATGAAGCTTGCTCACATAGGCTCCTGCTGGGCACCAATAATGACCAGACTATGGGATAAGCTTCTGTTGACTGCTGTGGCCAAAAAGAGAACTGAGAAGCCTGGGAGGCCTAATGAATCAATTCTGTCACTGGCATTCAGGAGATGAAGGCTTAACTCCTTGCTTTTGCACAAGTTTCTTTACTCCAAGCAGAAGACTTGCAGCCATAGGAGACACAGAGAAGAACTGAAGCCACATAAGAAGTACTGCACAAGCTGCCTTGCCCAGTGATTCCTCTGGGCTCTGAGAGACTGGACTAGATCTGGCAAAACAGGAGTGAACACAGTCTCCCTTCTCCTAGGATCAAGTATGCTGAGAAACACACTCTGCAGGAAAGTGCTGTCTGTCATTCCCTAGATGGATTTGTGTCTTCCAATTTGATGCTGCCGCAAGAATCTGAATAATGCACAAGGCTAGTGCGAATGGTGTGCCAGGAGAAGCCAAATATCTTGTCTGATGTGTCCTTCTGAAGCCAGTATGACAAGAGGGCCTAGTCATCGGGATGTTGACTTGTCTATCTCAGGGGTCTTTATGAGCCTTTTCCTCGGAATCACTAGACCATGTTGCAACCTTTTGTGAAGAACCTGTTTGCAGGACAACAAGAAATGCTCAGGTGAGCGGGATGGATCCCAACTGTGCCAAAGTTCAAAGTTCAGGCCTCCCTCAGATGGCTGCGAGCCAGCAAGTCCCTGCAGTGATTGGGAGTTGCACAAAGTAGGTGCACAGATAATCTGTGCTCCAAAGGGGTCTTTGACCCGTGTTTCATCAGGTGCTGCTCTCTTGTACCACAGGCTGAAGACCTTTGGGGGTTTAACCTCCTGATCAAGGTGGGTCCCATCAGATCAGGACATTGGCTTGTGATGAGGAGCTGTGTGAAGGCTCACCTGGAGCCTTCCCCTGTGTACCCTCTGCCCTGGCACCCACCTTTAAGGCCTGGCCTTGGCCCCAGCCCTTGTGTGGGCTGTGCTGGTGGTGTGCCATGCCTGGCCCTGTACCTCACTGATCCTGATGTGACTTCCTGGTGTGACCACAGGATCTGCCTCATCCCTGCAGCCTGGCCTGGTGTTTGGCAGGCTCTGGCTGACCCTTTCATTATTGCACTTGCTCTGCTGTCTTTTCTTGGACCTACTTCCTGTCTTCACTGCTGAGAGACACCTTTGGGTTAGAAAAACGTATTTATTTCAAATAAGGAGTGTTGATGGTGCTAAGGCATAATTGATAATCGATGTAATTAGGCAGTACATTACAAACAAGACTGCATTATTTCAGTATTACAATTAATTAAAATAATTCAATAATACACATTACAAATGCACATGAAACTGTAAGTGTTCATCAGAGCACTTTTTCTTTACATTTAAAAATATAAATTGAGGTGAAACAGGCCACCCACCTGCTGTATAAATTTTTTCTTGCAAGATGCTTTTGCTCAGGGATGAGTCCACATTAACATATTTTCAGGCAATCCCTTTGCACTCAAGTAGGCAGCATTGCTTTCCCAAATACAGGCTTTGTGGGAATTCCTGTCTGCCTCAACACTACAAGACAGAGGCGATGTGACATACATTCAAAGCAGCCTTTATAGAGCTGCATCTCTACTTTGCTAACATTTCATATTATGCAGGTATGTTTCTGCTGCAGGTGTGGGATAAACCCTGCTGTGTGCTCGGAAACAGTGGCCTGGAAGCACCCATCTGTGTTCTGTATCAAACCAGCTGAACTACCCTCAGCACATGTTCTGTTTTCACTCATTCCACTGCGAAACAGGAACCAATTCTTGGCTTTCACTGGGTGCTTCTCTGCCCAATGATTGCATCAAACTTTGGAACAGCGAGCTTCTTCAGGACATTCAGGGCACGTTCTGGAAACACCCTGAAAGAGATAATAACATGAAATTAAGCGTACGATAGTAAATTAAATTAGGGGAAAAAGTGGCACTGCAGGTGAGGGAAGAGCTGGTCTGGGACCAGAATGCATGCACAGACACAGAGTGAGATTAAGTCTTAAACTGGGCATTATTTCCAAAGAACGCATAGCTCTCATCAATCTCTGACTAATTAAACTCCAGTCCCAGCCAAGTCCTGTTAGGACAGTTCCAATGCTGGGTATCTATTGGGCAGTATTTGGGTTGCAATATTGCTGCAGGACCCAGGAAGGCTCAATACTGTACAGATATATGTGTGCATTACACGTTTCATGCTCTGAAAAGCAGAAGGAAGGCCTAAGTAAGGATGAGATGTTAAAACTGAGGTGCAGTTTCCTCTCCTGGGATTCTTTCTCTTTAGAGTTATATCTCTTTGTCCCCCTGTCCCAAATTAAGACAAAAAAGCAAAGTTACCTAAGGGCTTTGACAGCATTAGTTTTGACTTGTCTATGCTTCTGCAGACTTGCACTGTCAATAAGCAGCTCTTGGAGATGTAAACAAATGAAAAACTTCTTCCGACTGCCTGGTGTCGGGATTTGCAAGCAAGATATTACCAAGTGTTTCACGAAATATTCAGGAGTTAACTGGGAAGTTAGCTTAGTTGTTCTGATGTGAATTACAGATTTGAAACTGGAGCTCTGATAATAACACCTCCTCAGCAGAGCAGCTACACTGCATATTAAAGATGTGTGAGAGGACAAATCTTGCTTTACATGGCAAAGAGCAATAGAGCCTTTTGAAGCAAAATCCCCAGCCTCCATGACCTCAATCTTTGGTGTTGACATGAAGAAACAAACACTAATAAGCAGCAGGTCCTCAGCTCTTTCTGGAATGATGCTGATTCAGAGAAAGTGTTGTTTGCAAGCCCGAGGAAAATAATGATATGTGAGGAAAAGGTGTTGTCCTGCTCTCCCTCTCCTTCCTTATTGGCCTGTAAAGCAGTTGAACTCTCCACTGAGAACAGTTATCTACAGCAAGTGGATTAGAAGGACCTAATGGATGAGAGGGCTCCAAAAAATCTTTGTGTGTGTTCTCATTAGAAAGAACCTCTGCTATTTCATTACCTTGTGATGTGTTCTCATACTAAAATATTTTAGATGGCTGGTTGTTTAATACATAATACTGTCTCCTGCAGACAATTACACATCATCTAGTCACTACAGGCATACTGATGTCAAATCTGGATTAATAAGTATAACAATGTCCAATACTGAATATAAAATAAATTAAACTGGGCTGAATGTAAACTATTTCTCTCCAGCTGTCATTTCAGGGTTTCCCTATGCTGCCAAACTATATCTTTTACTACCATGAGTGGAAAATGCAGTTTCCCATAAAATTAAATTACTTTTGATTCAGATGTTACAAGTTTGAGCCCCGTATACTCAGGTAGTTGTTGCTGCTTCCACTCCCATTTTTTTCATTTTTTTCATTTTCTTTTGCTACTTACATTTCAGAAAGCAAAGCAATGTTTAGCTGGGGTGGAACAAAAACCATTTTCTGGTTGGTCACTATTCCTTCCATCAGAGCCTCTACGACTTCTTCAGTCTCCAAAATCTTTCCAAGCCTGCAAAGGAAAGCACACACATAAGAGCTGTGGTGGTAGAAAGGGATGGTACCAAACTTCAGAAGGATGCTTCACGTATGCACAGACTCAGGGAATTCAAATGTAACCATTATGTGGGTTAAAGGACACTCCTTTAGACAATTATACACTGCTATTATACACTCAGTTGGAATAGAAGGCCTGAAGCTGGGGATATTATGCAGTGCCTTGGTGCAAAGAAGGAGGGACAGGAAGGCAGAGCATTGAGTTACCTGGTACTGGGGTTTTTGACAAATCCAGTGTTTATGAAAACAGGACAAAGGCACGTGGTTTTTATTCCATCCTTTCCCAGGGTAGACAGCTCCTCTGTCAGAGCCTTATGAAATCCAACTGCAGCAAACTTGCTCGAGCTGCAGAAGGGGAAAAAAGCACAAATTAGAAGTTATAAATAGTGTTTCTAACTGCCTACAATTGCAAATGGGCTAAACAATGATACAGTACAGGCTATGAGGCAAAATAATCCCAAATAATGTAATCCAGCTGAGAGACAGGGCAGAGACTAATTCTAACTTCCTCTGTGCCGGGACGTAGTGCTGGATTAGATATTGCAGTTTGGGGACTAATTGTGGAATGCACAGCGGATGTCTCGAAAAAAGTCACCTTGCTTTCAAACAGACTAAGGAAATCTTAGAAAACAATAACTGATATGCATTGATAGACAGACATTCTGTTTTACCCATGTGAAAAGATTCTTAGAAGGAACGCAGCCTGAATCTCTAAAATTAATGACAGACAGGGTAGAAAAGAAGGTTAACCCTCTACTGTTTCTTATACCACACGGGAGCATCTTGTAACAGTTGTGAGTGACTTATGAAATAGAGGTGCATTATGCAAGAAAAACTGAGGAACAACCTGCCACAGGAATAGGTGTGTGCCTCTAGTTTAAGTCAATTCCAAGGAAAGGAGAACCAGAGAATCAGTTTATTGACTGTTATTGATTTGGACAGTATAATCCCACTAAAATCCCTGGCTGGGGAGTTCTCACATTGCCAACAGGGAGTGACTGTCTGAGAAGGAGTGTTCCCAGGGGAAGACTGCTGCCTCTGGAGTTGCTGTTATAGAAGGCTAGATGTGATGCAGAATGACAATATGCGATCTAATAGGTTTTCTGTGCGTGCACCGTGATTTTCCCGACATGTTTGATGTAGAAAAGTAATTTTATGCCATGATGGCAGAAGATCAGTGGGAAGGTCAGCAAGGAAGACATAATGGTGGGAGTCTGTTACAGACCAGGATGAACAGGCAGACGAGTCATTCTACAAGGAGCTGGCCAAAGTCTCAGGATCACCAGCCCTTGTACTCATGGGCGACTTCAACTTGCCAGATGTCTGCTGGAAATACAGTACAGCAGAGAGGAGCCACTCCAAGAGGTTCCTAACAACTTCCTAACACAACTGCTAAATGAGTCTCCCAGAGGAGGTGCCCTGCTACACCTGTTGTTTGTGAACAAAGAAGGACGAGTGGGTGATGAGGTGTCGGTGACTGTCTTGGGCACAGTGACCAAGAAATGCCAGAGATTTCAATAGTGGGTGAAGTAAGAAGAGGCACCAGCAGAACTACCACCTTGGATTTTCAGTGGGCAGACTTCAGCCTGTTTAGGAGATTGATTGACTTGGGAGCCAGTCCTGAAGGGCAGAGGAGTCCAGGAAGGCTGGATGTGCTTTAAAAACAAATTGTTGAATATTCAGGAGCAGATTATCCCCATGTGTAGAAAGATAAGTCATTGAAGAAAGAGACTGGCTTGGTTAAATAGAGAACTTAGGGGAAAGAAAGAGAATCTATCGTCTCTGGAAGGAGGGTCAGGTAACTTGGGAGGACGATAAGGACACTGTGAGGTCATGTAGGGAGAAGATTAGAAGGGTCGAAGCCCAGCTAGAACTGAATTTGGCTGTTACAGTTAAAGGCAACAATAAAAGTTTCTATAAATACATTGGCAGCAAAAGGAGGGTCAAGAAAAGTCTCCATCATTTGTAGCAGAGAGGGTAGTGGAGTGGGGAAATGAGGAAAGCATGAGGAAAAGGCAGAGGTACTAAATGCCTTCTTTGTCTCAGTCTTTAATATCAACAAGTTGGCTCAGGATACCCAGCTCCCTGAGCTGAGTGAAGCCCTTATAATCCAGGAGGAGATGGTTAGTGACCTGCTGTGCCAGTTAGACACTCACAAATCTATGGGTCCTGTAGTGCCCATTGACAAGAAGGGTCAAAAAGATGATGCAGGGAACTGCAGGCCTGTCAGCCTAACCTCAGTTCCAGCCAAGGTTATGGAAGAGATCATCCTAAGTGCCATTAGATGGCACATGCAGGACAACCAGGGGATCAAGCCTAACCAACATGGATTTACAAAAGGAAGGTCCTGCTTGATCAGCTTGATCTCCTTCTATAAAAAAGTGAGCCATTTAGTAGATGAGGGAAAGGCTGTGGGTGTGGTAACACATTTGACACCATCTCTCACAGCATCTTCCTAGAAAAAACTGGCTGCTCACACCTTGGATGAGTGGACTCTTTGATGGGTAGAAAAGCTGCTAGATGGCCGGGCCCAGAAAGCAGTGGTGAATGGAGTCACATCCAGCTGGCAGCCAGTTGCTAGCAATGTCCCCAGGGCTCAGTACCGGGGCCAGTCCTGTTTAACACCTTTACTGATGATCTGGACGTGGGGACTGAGTGCGCCCTCAATAAATTAGCAGATGACGCTACGATGGGTGGGAGCGCTGATCTGCTTGAGGGTAGGAAGGCTCTGCAGAGGGGTCTGAAGAGACTTGATCAACAGACTGAGGACAAACTGCATGAGGTTCAATAGGGAGAAGTGCCAGTCTTGCACTTGGGTCGCAGCAACGCCATGCAATGCTACAGGCTGAGGGGAGGAGTGGCTTGAGAGATGTTCAGAAGGAAGGGACTTGGGGTGCTGGTTGACAGCAGCTGAACGTGAGCCAGCAGTGTGCCCAAGTGGCCAAGAAGGCCAATGGCATCTTGCCCTGTATCGAGAATAGAGTAGCCAGCAGGACTATGGAAGTGATCATCCCCCTGTTCTTGGCATTGGTGAGGCCACACCTCAAGAGCTGTGTTCAGTTTTGGGCCCTTCACTACAAAAAAGACATTGAGGTGCTAGAGAGTGTCCAGAGAAGGGCGACAATGCTCACAAAAGGTTTAGAAAACAAGCCCTATGAGGAATGGCTGAGGGAGCTGTGGTTGTTTAGACCAGAGAAGAGGAAGCTCAGGGGGATTCCTCATCTCTCTCTACAACTCCCTGAAAGGAGGCTGCAGTGAGCTGGGGACCAGTCTCTTGTACCGTACCTGCAGTGAGAGGACAAGAGGAAATTGCCTTAAGCTGAGACAGGGGAGATTCAGATTAAATATTAGAACATTTTTCTCACTATTAAAGTGGTCAGGCACTGGAATAGGGTGCCCAGGGAGGTCAGGAGTCACTATCCCTGCAGATGTTTAAGAGGTCTCTGGATCTGGTGCTGGGTGATGGGGTTTAGTGGTTTGGGGGTTGCAGTGGTAGAGCTGGGTTCACAGATGGAATTCATGATCATAAAGGTCTCTTCCAACCTTGATGATTCTATTTCTATACACTACAGTCACTGCCACAAAGGTAAAAGGATCAAAAACTACTCCCTAGGGGTTTACTTGACAACACTACAGCAAATCACAGAATCACTATATTGTAAGGAGAAGGGAGAAGGATACCTTTTTTGCTAAGCAAAAGTCTGGATTGGTAATGGAGAGAAAATAGGAGAAAAATTTTCATTAGTTGATGATGATGAAAAATTAAAAAAAAAAAAAAAAGAAGCGTGCTGACTAAAAAATCACTTACCAATAAGCCACCAGGAAAGAAGTCCCAAAATGACCTCCTGCCGAAGCCACCGTGACAATGTGCCCATAGTTGTTGTTCATCATGGCTGGCAGAAAAGCCCTTGTCGTCTTCAAAGTTGAGACATACAAATGCAGGGGGCGGGAAGGAAGAGAAGAACAATGTTTTCTTGGGCACATCCAGCACTGACCCTGA
>NW_020955337.1:1280725-1283965 GCF_003031625.1 Empidonax traillii | reverse complement strand
GGAAAGAAGTCCCAAAATGACCTCCTGCCGAAGCCACCGTGACAATGTGCCCATAGTTGTTGTTCATCATGGCTGGCAGAAAAGCCCTTGTCGTCTTCAAAGTTGAGACATACAAATGCAGGGGGCGGGAAGGAAGAGAAGAACAATGTTTTCTTGGGCACATCCAGCACTGACCCTGAATATCAGTCATTAAGAGACTAAGGCTTGGTGCTGCACAGCACCTCACATTCTGAGAGCCACAGGGATACCCGTTCTCTGATCAGCTGGTGCATCTGGCAACCTGCTCTGCACAGGTTTCAGGAAGTCAGCTATAAACAGGATTCAACTTTCACATCTTTCCTCTGATGCTTTTTAGGTTTCAGGTGTCACTGGCACTGCTGAGAGTGTCTCACTCCCAGCACGTACAATAAACCACTTGTAAACCTGCAACTTCACAGCTGAAACCCTCCCACTCTGTAAGCCCCATTACAGCTCTGGCAGATGCTGCACATGAAGCTGCCACCAGCCTGCTCAGATCAGCAAGAGGCTGCTCAAGTTTCCCAGCACACAGTCTACTTGGGTGTCCCTGTGCTGTACACATCTAAAAGACACGTGGGTAATTCGCTGGTAATAAGGGTTACTTTAAATAGGTCTCCTCAACAATGCTCCCCAAAAATGGAGGTTTGGAGATGGCAGTGGCCCTTACCCACATGTGAGCAAGGATGTTGACTTCAAACATTTTTTCTATCTGGTGGTCCTGAGTTGAGAGCAGGTCGGCAGCTGTGATCACACCAGCGTTGTTCACCAGGATGGTCACATCCCCAATTTCCTTTTTCACCTTTTGAAGACAAAAAAAAAGGCCCAGAAGTGTGTCTGTCATTCATTCTATAATAACAAAAACAAATAAAAAAATGCAAGGCTGCAGAAGATGAGCAAAAATTCATTTATTTCTTAGCGCTGTGTCTTTTAGGGAGAGGAAGATCATAGCACCTTTCCAGAAGCAGCAGAAACTCTGCAGTAATTACCATGAGATCTCACTTAGACCCAACTCTTTCCCTTAAATAATTACTGCCAAAATTGATTGCCTTCCACACACTGTACACAGACACAGTTTGGACTGAGTAGTCACAGCTGGGACTATAGAGGTACAGACAGTTTTGAGCCAGCTGGACCATAACCTTTACAATAAAATGTTTCATATGTCCTCAGTGCTGTCCGTGTTTCTCCAGAGGCTGGAACTCTCCAGGGCAAACTTGGCAATGAGGAGTAATACCCTGGAGCCTCACTAAAGGGTGTTATCTCAGAAGTGCCTCATCACTCTGTGTACAGAGAGCAGCAAGGAACGTGGAGGTTCCAAGGCCTTGCATGATTTGTGTGCAATGCCTCTTCTCCAGTTTTCCCGACTTTACTGGAAATGAAGTGCATTTGGGTGAGCCCCTGTCCATGCCCCTGCTGCCCTACCTTGTCTGCAGCGCTGTAGATCTCCTCCCGTTTGCTGCAGTCCACCACGAAGGCTTCAACAGTGGCCCCCAGACTCTTGCATTCTGCTGCCGTCTCCTCAACGCCGTGCTGGAAGGGGCAGAGAAGAAAGACACCCGTGCACAGCTGTCCCTTACCCATGTGTTGCTGCTGCTCAGGACACACAGCAGAGCAGGTACAGGCTGGAGGCGTCTCTTAATTCTGCAAACACTGCCAGACCCCGTACCTACTGAGGGATAAAGCTGTAGGTGGGCTCCTTGAGAAGACAAGTATTCCAGTCTTAAATTTTGGACCTGCCTAGAGGGACTGCCAGAAAGGCAATGTGGCAACAAGAGTGAGTTTGCCTTGGTAAGGCACACATAACTAGTCTGCAGAAAGTGGGCACACAGTGCCTATCACAGCATAGAAGGGAGACACTGTGAGTGTAAACAGAGCTCTTTAAACACAGGCCTGTCTGACACCTGAGATATGAAAAGTGGCTCTATGTGTTTCTATGTATTCACAGAGTGGGTGTAAGAAAAGAGGTGTCTTCCACAGTGCAAAATGACATTTCAAGAATAGCATCTGACACACACAGAACAGAAGCTTCCCTAAGTCAACACACTAAGCCAGGGCAGAAGTGACTTGGGTGTAGCCTTGTCCCCAGGTGCCAGGGGACCTGTGCAGTGAGAAGCCCCAGGTCACAAATAGCCTGAGACAGCACCTGACATTACCTGTGCAGGTCCCTGCAGTGGGTGACTGGACAGCTGCTCTCAGTCCTGGCTGCTGCTTGAGGCTGAGAGCCCCCAGGAAGGGGGCTACCCGTTGGATTGGAGAAGCATACTCCTAAATCCTCTGCAATCCAGCACTCCTTTGGTATCGTATTTCAGTTGCTCTGTACACCCACTCTTACAATCTATTTCCCAGCAACAAAGCCAGGTGTCGCTCGCTACTCAACTTATTCCGTAATACCCACATTTCATCCAGAGAACACGGACGATGCTCTACTCTGCAGCCCCGTACACATCGGGAGAGCAGTGCCGTGCCTCCTCCACCCCTCCAGTGTCTGGTCTTAGCCATAATGGCAACATGAACAGACACTGAAAATGTTCTACAGTATCTTCCCTGTTTATACATCCCCCTATCTTCGGCTTGTTTTGGATTTTGTGGCGTTTTCTTTGTTTGGGGTGGGCTGCGTTTTGTTTTTGCAGCTTCAGGACGACAGGATAAACTCCTCTCCTGACTCAGTGCGTCAGAAACCTTTCCTGCTCTCTCTCTCTGCTCTCCAGCCTCTCACCCTCTCTGTACAGCTGGTTGCACCTACACACACTTGGCCTGTATCCCTACTAACTGCCAAGCTGCATGCTTGTACCTGTCCATCCTCAGGTCTTGGTCTTTTGGAAAGGTCTTTTTGCATTCCGGTCAAATTATCTGAATCAACGGGGCCAGTATGAACATCCTCTAAGGAGCCATCTACACTTGCAGCTGTCCCAGAGGGCAGCAGGGCTCACACACAGCTCAGCACAGCAATGCTGTTCATTTGAGTAAAGAGAAAACACACCTTGAAGCAATATGAGCAAAATGCCTGAGGCCAGACAGACCCAGCAGAGGCAAACCTGCTCCTCTGGGGAACCAGGCTGCTGCTCTCAGCCCGCTCTGCCCGCCAGCCCGGGCAGCGCTTCCAACAGCAGCTCTCCGAGCGCTTCCTTCCCTCTCGCAGGGACTCTGCCAGGCGGTGCCTGCTCCCTCGCTGAGCAGCACCGAGGAACTGTGGGACCCAGAGCCCTCCATCCTCCGCTGCCA
>NW_020955337.1:1253182-1279879 GCF_003031625.1 Empidonax traillii | reverse complement strand
GGAACCAGGCTGCTGCTCTCAGCCCGCTCTGCCCGCCAGCCCGGGCAGCGCTTCCAACAGCAGCTCTCCGAGCGCTTCCTTCCCTCTCGCAGGGACTCTGCCAGGCGGTGCCTGCTCCCTCGCTGAGCAGCACCGAGGAACTGTGGGACCCAGAGCCCTCCATCCTCCGCTGCCAGCGGGGCCAAACCCTCTCCTGGCGCTCAGCGTCCCAGCCAGAGCCGGCCGTGAGCCGACGGCAGCGGAGGGGGAAAGAAGGAGCTGCTGTGGATGCAATGTGGTGATGCCCCTCTTAGGCTCTCGAACCCCGTGGGGCTCGGAGGCGAAGGAGTGAGGACACGAGCTGTGCCATTACCTTGCTGATGTCCCAGAGGACCAGCCTGCTCTGGCGCTTGGCGAACTCGAGGGCGGTCGCTCTGCCGACGCCATGGCCAGCACCCGTGATGAGCACAAGCTCTCCGCTGACAGACTTCCTCCTCACGGGGACAAACAGCTTCACGAAAGCCTCCAGGTAGGAGTAGGCGAGCGTGACCAGGAACAGGAGAAGCTCCAGGAGCAGGTTCATGTTCCTCCAGAGGCTCCTTCGCTGCCCGAACTGCGCCGGGAACCGCCGCCCTCCCCTCGACCCACGGCCCGTGAGGCCACGCCCCCCGCGTCCCAAAGTCCAATCAGAGCGCGGCTCAGCACCGGAGGCGTGTCCGTGGGCGGGGCCAAGCCGCGGGCCGGGGGTGGCGGGGTTTTGAGCGTGTCCGGAGCCCACCAAGGCTCCCTGTCGTTCCCCTCTCCTGGCCGGGCAGGGGAGAGAGAATAACAAGGAAAGCGACTCGTCGTAGGTTTAGACAAAGCAGCAACATCGAAATTTTACTGGACCAAAATCGAAAGTTTGCGCGCGCAAAAGCAAAGAGGGAAAAAATAAACGCATTATTCTCTATTTCCCATGATCAAGCGGTGTCCGCCCGCATCCCGGGAAGCAGGGCTTCGGTACACGTAGGTGTCGTTCCGGAAGGCAGACTTTGTAAATAACAAATGCCCTCCCCTTCCTCCTCGTCCTCCTTCTTTCGTAGCATTTTTTCTGAGCTGACGTCAGGCGGCCCGGAGCATCCCTTTGGTTAGTCTGGGTCAGCTGGCCTCGCGGTGTCCCCTCCCACAACCTTCCCCTCCCGGAATCTTCCCCACCCCACGCGCTTGCTGATGGCGGGTAGAATGTTGGAGAGACAGCGCTGGCGCCGTGGGAGCGCTGCCCCGCAGTAGCCAAAACACTGGTGTGTTCCCGGCCCCCTTTCTAGGTACCAATGCCCAGCCCAGCACCGCGGGGCCGCCGTGGGGAATGAGCTCCATCCCAGACAGTCCCGGTGCGGGGCGTTCGTCACTGGCGCCGCTCCGCCCAATGCGGGGCAAGCTTATACCGGGGCCGGCGGGCGGCTCCTTCCCGGCCCGGGCGTAGGAGCCGCTGGGAAGGAGCGGTGTCCCAGAGCGGTGTCCCAGAGCGGTGTCCCGGAGCGGCTGCCTCGCACCACCGGTGCCAACGCTCCCATCCCGGGTCCGGCCCAGAGCCGCACTCCCGGCCGCGGGGCCGAGGCTGAGGCCGGGCCCGCTCCCGCCGCGGTGGGGCCGCGGCGGCGCCGCCGATGCTGCTGCCGGCCGGGTGCCTGCGGCGGGTCGTGGCCGTGCTCTCGTTGTCCGTGGTGCTGTCGGCCCGGAGCGCTGCCCAGCGCCGCCCGGCGCGCAGGTACCGCGGGCTGTGCGCGGGGGAGCCGGGACGTGGCCGCTGCCGCTGCCGGAGGTCGGTTCCCTGTTCTGCGGGGGAAGCAGCAGCCTCATGGCCGGGCCGAGATCCCGGGGCTACCTCCCATCCCGGGGCTACCTCCCATCCCCTAGCAGCGCAGGGGGAGCTCGGCGCGGGGTGTGCGGTGTCGCTGAAGGGTGTCCCTTTTGGGCACGGGCAGAAACGCAAACCTGGCCTTGTCCTTTGAAGTGATGTAATTACCGAAAAACTATACAAAAGCAATGTTCCCCTTTCCCGTATCTCTGTTAAAGGTTTGTGGTTTTTTTGAACTTCGGGTGTCTTGCGAGTTGGATGTTAGGAGGAGTTTTTTCACAGAAAGGGTGGTCAGGCGTTGGAATGGGCTGCCCAGGGAGGTGGTGGAGTCACCGTCCCTGGAGGTGTTTAGGGAAAGACTGGACGTGGCACATGGCCTAGTTGACGTGGTCGTGGTTCGGTCACAGGTTGGACTCTGTCTCAGAGGTCTTTTCCCAACCAGTTGATTTTGTGAATTGTGCTTTTGAGAACGTGAGCTCAGCAGTGAACGTGACACTTGCTGTACTAGTGACCAGTGAACTCTCAATTTCAGTGAGAAGCAGAACCTCCTTTCCCAGATGCACCTGAAGATTTCACAGCATCTGAGATGTTTGGAAGTGGAACTGCTGTTTTTGAAAAAGCATGGCCTGTTCTGCTAGTTTTAATCTAATATTCACGTCTGGGTTCAAATACCAGGGTAAATAATGTATGTGTAGGGTTTTTTTCTTTTTTTCCCTGAAACTCTTTAGTCCTGTCATCACCTTGCTTAGATGTTAGGTTGTTAAAATCTGAATACTCTTTTGCAGAGGAGATATATTTCCTTGTATAGAGGAAGCGATTCTTTATTAATAAACCCCCCACAACTTTTCACGAAGAATTTATGAATATCTTGTTTCTAGGGTACTTTTTTGGGTAATAACCCTTTGCTGAGCTTTAAGCATCTTGTCTAAAGTAATCTTCTTTATTTTTGTGACAAGTAAAAAAATAATTGAGTTCAGGAAGGCCACATTTTATGTTGAAGGAAGTCTGTGTAGAATTTTTAAGAGCTGATGAACAGGCACCGTAACACAATCTGTCATCTTTTACTGTTGGTTGGTCTTTCAGCTTCTGAAAACCCATGGCAAAATAAAATAACTAAAGGCCTCAAGTATTTTTTTTTTTTCTTTTAACCTTATTTGATAGTTCGAGCCTTCTTTTAAACTGAAAAGCAAAGTGTTATTCCATACCTGTATTGCACAAAATGGTATTTTGGTGTCAATGCAACCTGTAGAGCTGCATTGCTCAGGCTCTTAGATATTTAATTCTTGGTCTTACATGGTCTACCACTGGATGCAAGAGCAGGACTCTTGCAAGGCTGTGTTGTTTTATTGATGAATAGAGATTTAATAGAGATTTAAATAGATTTTTAATGCTTAGGCAGACTTCTTGCTGCATTTATGGTATATATCCTTGAGGTGTTCCTTGTATATGATTGCTAACTAGTCACTGTTCCACACAGCCTGGAATAGCAATTCTAGTTTTCAGCTTCTCCTCATGCTATGAAGTCTTCATGTGTATTTAGGAGAGTATCTTCTGCTTCAAGTAGCTGATAATAAAACTCAGACTTGTTGGTCCTGCATACATTTGGAATGGTACATCGCTGAAAGAAGCAGTGATATATTACTGAGAACTGTCTTTTGGGAAAAGCTGGATCTATTCCACTTGCTATCGTGTACCCTGCAGATCTGGTATTAGATAACAGGTTAAAGCCTAATGAATGAGATGCTATATTTCTTTAATTTTTATTATTTTTCAGTAACTCATCTGCAAACTGTTGGTCCCATCTTCATCCTGTGAATATGTTCAACAGTTACAATGTTAAGTTCTACCACAGCAAAGCTCTCACCTCCCCATATCCAAGATCACACGTTGAGCGCAGCCACGTTCCTGAAGATAAAGTGGACTGGCTGACAGAATGGAAAGATTATAATCCTGTGGAGTACACTGCAAAGTCTGTTTTGGCTGGACCCAGTTGGGCAGATCCCCAAATCAAGTGAGTGAAAGCGGTGGTTCTTTTCTTCTATGAACATGGAAGCAGGAAATAGTGATGACCTGAGTTAACAAGATCATCAGGTTAAGTGATGTGTGATTCTGCAGTGATGTGTAGAAGTCCAGTCTAAGAAAAGTGGTGGTTAGAGAACTGAATTGTTTGGGTTAGCTGTGAAGGTCTTTGACACGTGATTTTACTGAGCTGTTGATGCTGTGCAGTGTTTCTCTATGTTGTAAGCTAAATAAAAATCTCCTAATTCTCCTTAAGAATTTTGTGACAGTATTTTCTTAATATACTTATTTGTTAATGGACTGAATGCAACATGAGAAAAGAAAGTAGAATTGTACTTCTTGAGTGCTCCAGCTCGGGCGATGTGACAGGTTGAATGCATGACTGTTACTGTTGTGGGTTTTTTGATTATGTGTGTTCATTTTTACTGATTTTGCAGGTATTTTCCTCTCCAGAAATGCTGTATGCTTCTTGACTAGAAAGTTAGATGCATGCATCTGGTGTAACTTGTGATAAATGTGAAAAGGTGATTCCTATGTATGCACATCTGTGTAGGCTCTTGAGGTTTCAGCCTTACCTTCCTTGTTCCCCATTGCTATGTGAGCATGTGCCTCTGTTTACTCTTAGTGGGGTTTAATGTTCTGTTGATTACAAGGCAATCCTCAAACTCCATAAGTGTGCCGATGTTCTGCCAAGGCAGGTTGTGAAAGTGTCAGGTAATCTTTTAGTAGGCGTTAGTAATACTTCAAAAATTTTAAAGTCAGGACTGGGGCCAGTTCTGTTTAATATCTTTACTGATGATCTGGACGAGGGGATTAAGTGCTCCCTCAGTCACTCTGTGGGTGACACCAAGTTGTGCCAGACTGTTGATCTGTTGGAGGGTAGGAAGGCTCTGCAGAGGGACCTGGACAGGCTGGGTCAATGAGCCAAGGCCAGCTGGATGAGGTTCAGTAAGGTGAAGTGCTGGGTCCTGCACTTGGATCACAACAACGTCATGTAGCACTACAGGCTGGGGAAGAGTTGGAAAGCTGTCCAGTGGGAAACGAGCTGGGGGTGCTGGTTGACAGCAGCTGAACATGAGCCAGCAGTGTGCCCAGGTGGCCAATAAGGCCAATGGCATCCTGGCCTGGATCAGGAATAGTGTGGCCAGCTTGGTGAGGGGACAATCACCAATTGGCACTGGTGAGGCTGCATCCCAAATCTTCTGTTCAGTTTGGGCCCCTCACTACAAGAAAGACCTTGAGGTGCTGGGTGTGTCCAGAGAAGGGCAATGGGGAAGGTTCTGGAGCACAGGTCTGGTGAGGAACAGCTGAGAGAGCCTGGAGAAAAGGAGGCTCAGGGGGAACCTTATCACTCTCTACAACTACCTGAAAGGAGATTGTAACAACAAGGGTGTTGGTCTCTTCTCCCAAATAACAAGGGATAAGACAGGAGGAAATAGCCTCACGTTGTGCCAGGGGGCGTTTAGTTTGGGCATTAGGAAAAATTTCTTCACCAGAAGGTTTGTCAAGCAGTGAAATGCCCAGGGAAGTGGTTGAGTTACCGTCCCTGTAGGTATTTAAAAGACATGTAGATGTTGCACTTAGGGACATGATCTAGTGGTGGGCTTGGCAATGCTGGTTGGACTGAATAATCTTCAAGGTCTTTCCTAACTGAAACAATTCTGTCATGCTATGACTAATTTAACAAGAACACCTCTGAAACATTTTGTCTAAATGAAAATTTAGGGAGATACGGCTTTAAATACTTTACCTCTGCAGTTTTCCAGCAGAACTAAATACGGGGAGACTGTCATGAGTAAAGGTTGAGACTTTATAAAAAGAAAATAAAAAGCCTGCAACTTAAGTTCTGGTAAAAACTGCTGACTGGTCCAGTGGGTGTTGCCAGTCTGATGGTTTTAGGGGGCAGAGGAGTGTTTTGTGTTTTATAACTTATATCTATTAAATCATTATTTTCCACACAGTGATAACGGTTTTTCTCCCAAATTCAATGAGAGGGATGGAGAAGTGGAGAGGAAGAGTCTGAATGGCTTGTATGTGGTTGAAAATGGGAGACCCCGGTGAGTGTGGGGTTTTTTGTTTGCATTTTTATCTCAGTGATGTAGTTTCAGTCCTCTGGCAGGTCTGTCAGTCTTGGTACATGGTACCTTCTAGAACAAAGCCAAGGTAGTCTTCCCTAGAGACAGGAAAGCTGATACCTTGGGGCCAGAGTTCTTCTGGAAGAAGGTTGTGGCAGAGAGGCGTGAAATGGTCAGCCAGAACTACTGCCACAACATGGGGTGGTGGTGGCACTGGAGTCAGGGAAGGTCTAATACTGTCAGTGTAGGGTCTGTTGGGTTAATTGTTTCCACAGTTTGACCAGATGTGGGGCTCTGAAGCTTTCATTCCACCTGTGTGCTAAGGTGGAGGGGTAGAGTATTTCCTTCCACTGACAAATCCTGGCATAGCACAGATGGGTAATCTCACCTAAAAATAGTTTTTCTTCTTTCTGCCTTTTGTACATACTTGAATGCTCTGTGCATCCATAGTCTTGGAAACTAGATTCGGTTTTCAGACAAGGTTGTGCTGTGCATAATGAGAGTGATGCTTGATCAGGAGCATCTCGGGACACAAGATCTGAAAAATGACAAAGCTGTTCTGTCTTTTTCTTTTGCCTGTGCTACTAAACACAAAAAGAGGTTGATGAAGGAGAAAACCATGCTGTGTCTCTTGCCTTTTAAAGCACAGGAGGATACTGAATGCATGTTGCTATCCTTTCCTTTTTTTGTTATTTAATCTTCCATAAAACTGTATTTTTTTTTTTTTTTTTTTTAGAATACTTGGAGCATCTTTTGAATGCAGGGAAATAAATATGTTTAGTGTACTGTTGTGTCAAGGGTATAGAGACGTAGCAGTAAATAAACCCCCTTGCATTCCAGCTGGCCCTCAGAGATCAGAGGGACAATAGCATAGTCCTAACACAGAGACCAGGGTGTGACTGGGCTTAATTTCTGATTAGAACCAGTTTAGGGCTCTAAGTTGTGTACTGTGGCATTTATTTCAGAAATCCAGTGGGAAGGACTGGTCTCACAGGCAGAGGATTGTTAGGGCGCTGGGGACCAAACCACGCTGCTGATCCCGTCGTAACTAGGTAAGGGGCAGGTGACTGCAAGGTGCCCTGCAGTACAGAAAAAGTGCATTTTGTTTCTTCTGTGCATCTCTGGACAGGCTGTTACTTTTCATGGTCCTTTTTTGTGTGTGTTCTCTATGTGTAAGCCCATTCAGACATGAGTATCTGAGTGGAGAGATACACAGACATGAGGAATACATGGCAAAGAGTAAGGACTCGCTGCTAATTACAAGCAATTGCTTCCAAAATGTTGAGAAAGCACATTAAAAAAAAAAAGCAAATAACCTAGGAAGCATAATTCAATAGAGATACATTACATAAAGAATCTTCAGTAACAAGTGTAAGAACTGAAAGGATTATGTGATGCTTTGATACTGTACTGCCAAAGGGCCTTGGATGAGGCATGTGAAATTAAATTGCAAGAATAGATTTTTCTGTCATAATGACTCAGCTAAAAAAAAAAAAAAATAAAAAGCTAATTGCCTGCTTTTGTTATGTAAGAAACAGTAACTTGACTTAGTATACTATAGGAGGAGGTGGGGTGGGGTTACAACCCTTTTTTGGTCAGTGTATGCTTTGTTTTAATGTACTTTTGCCATCAGGATCTCTGTGTACATGCTAGCTATTTTACACAAAGCATTCAGAAAACACTGTGTAGTTAACAAAAGTGCAAGTTAGGAAGTGCCATGGTGAAGGTATAACTACTGTGAAAAATCATCCTGGTGCATTTTTCAGAAGGGTGCCGATGCCACTGAGTTGCTTTCTTGAAAGTGAAGGACATGCTGCTTTTGTTTTAGTTTTTGTTTAGACAGCTTTTTGCTTTAACTCTTGGTAGTTCTTAATCCTTTACTGAAGGCAGTGGTGGGTGTTTGTGCCCTTGTCATTTGCTACAGGTGGAAAAGGGATGGAAGTGGCAATAAAGTTGCTCATCCAGTTACTGGCAAAAACATCTTGCAGTTCGTGGCTATCAAGAGGAGAGACTGTGGGGAGTGGGCCATTCCAGGGGTAAGGGCAGAGCTCCAGAGACATCTCCCCCCCGCTGGTGAGACCATGAGGCAATAACTGGCATGCGTGTGATAGAAGAGTGCTTTTTGATGAATGATCTGGTGTTGTAGCACTAGGGAGAAATGCTCCTTGAACCAGCTGGCATGCCTTCTGCTGTTTCTGCATTGCAAAGTGGTATTCCTGTTTAAATCTGCCCATGTCTTGCTTAATGCAGGCACAGTTGATTCCACTGCAGGTTTTGAAGGGGGTGTGTGCTTGATCTTTACATCTGAGTGTAAAGTTCCTCCTGTGTCCAGAGTACGATGCAGGTGGATGTAATCTACTAAGAGCTGGGAGTTACAGCAAGTGGAATCTTAGGGATTGAAAAAAATCACCTTTTTTTCTCTCCAAGGGGATGGTGGACCCCGGGGAGAAGATCAGCGCTACCCTGAGGCGGGAATTTGAGGAGGAGGCCTTGAACTCTTTGCAGAAATCACCTGAGGAGAAAGCAAAATTGCAGAAGCAGCTCCAGAAGCTGTTCAGCCAGGAACACTTTGTGGTGAGCTCTGGGTGTCCTGTGGTAGCCTCTTGAGCTGTGCATATTACTCACAGCTGTATGGAACTTGAGAAAGTGTAGCCGAAATGAAAACGAGTTGTGTTGCTCAGGTTCTTGTGGTGTAGGAAATGGAAGGGACTGTTGAAAACGCTGTAAGGGCAAATGTGTCAGAGGAAAGGCAAAAAAAATCTTAGTGATTCCACCTTGTTTGTTGTGACACTGAGCGTATTTTGGTTTGCTTGGGGCTGTAGGTGTACCGAGGATATGTGGATGACCCTCGTAACACTGATAATGCCTGGATGGAGACAGAGGCTGTGAACTATCATGATGAAACAGGTGGGTATCTCCATGTGTGCTTTTAGTTGCCCTTTACTCCATAGGCTGGTTTGAAATTGGGACCTATGTTGAACTGAGAATGGCAATGAAATTGAGGGAACATGGAAGTCAGGTGTAAAATATGGGACTAGATTCTTAGAATCATTTCTTTTCTTGGACTCAAATTTTGCACCTGCAAGATACATCAGTCTAGTCAGGTGTTTCCGACTTGTTAAGTCAGAGACTTCATATAGTGACATTTCTATTGAATTTTGGGTAGTAGATACCAGCTGTGAAGTTTCACGTGTTCACAGTCACTTGATTTATCAGCCCTCAGAAATAGGGGAGATACTCTATCTTTGGTCTTTGTTTCTAATTCAGAATTTAAAAGCATTTCCTTGGTTGTTGTCCATGAAATCCTGGGACTCTTGTTGTAGAACCAGAGTAAAAACTTAAAGAGGGAGCATTTCAGAAGTCTTTCTGCATCCCTTCTTAAGCAGTATTTTTGATTTTGGGGCATTTACTAAAGTTTTAATTATTCTGGTTTTTTGTAAGTGCATATATGTTTCAGAGTTCAGTTTTTCCTGTAGAATAATAGCTGAAAAAAGTAGCAGTCAAATGTTAGGCAAACAAACAAAACTCAAGGCAGAAGGATTGGCTAAACTTATGGTAGTGAGTGTGTGTTGTCCTGATGATTTCCAGTAACCTTTCATGCTGCTGATGGTACCCTAGGGGTGGTGACAAGGAGTTACCACCACCTCTGCCACTCAGATTTGCCTTTAAATAGTGCAGGTATGAGAAAAGTCAGTCACTGATTCTGTGCCAGAACTTACTTTTTGTTTCTCTGAGAAGCAGTTGAAAGTTGCTGCCTGTGAAGGAGCATTGTGGAAGGGGGAAGTGATTAGATGTGAGAAAAAAAGCAAGAAGAAAAGATGCAATAGCATGTCCTAACTCTTTTTTTTTTTTTTTTTTTTTTTTTTTTTTTTTTTTTTTTTTTTTTTTTTTTTTTTTTTTTTTTTTTTTTTTTTTTTTTTTTGTGAACAGGTGAGACAATGGATAATTTGCCTCTGGAAGCAGGTGATGATGCTGGAGCAGTGAAGTGGGTTGACATCAGTGAGAAGCTTGAGCTGTATGCAAGTCATAGCTACTTCATTAAGCTTGTGACTGAGAAATGGGGAGCCCACTGGAGTGAGGATCCTGAACCTGAGTGCCATGAGTGATGTCAACGAGGAACTGACAGACATCAAGAGGAGAATATGTTTTCCAGCCTTGAAACAGATGACATTGTCATTTTCAGAGGAAATTCAGTGAAAATTTCTGTGAATTTCAGCTGGAAAAAACAATGGACAGTGATAAATTCAAGTTTTTTCAGAGACTTGAGATTGCTTCTTTTGATGTCTTAGTTAGTGTGAAATGAGATGAAGGAGGAGCTCTGACCTTGATTTGCTTTCTTGTCTTCATTATTTGCAGCTGTTTCATCATATCTGCTGATCTGCACTGCCTCACTGGGATTCTGACTGGTGGTGGTTCAGAGGCTGTTCACTTTAGCTCTGTGTTTTTTGCACTGATTCCTTGTCAGAAAGGAATCCTTAAGGGATGTGAGACTTGTAGGATAACCTGGATAATGACTTAATTTAAGTGCTACATAATAAAGTGAAGTTTCTTTTTTGAGTCACTTCTCTTGAGTTGCAGTGATTTTCTACTTTGAGATACTGGTTTTCACATTTAATTACTCTTTATGGTGTAGATGGTATTCACATCTGAATGTGTGACAGTGCCTCTGTGTGAAAAGATAACTGTTGAAGGGTGAAACTTGATGACTGGAGAGCTGGATTTTGAAGTCCCTCTTCCCACTGTTCATGGCAGTACAGCTGTGGGAAAGACTGTAGTATAAACAATCATTGGAAAGAGCAGCCTTAAAGTATAAGCACAATCTTAAGCTCTGCCAGGGGAGGTTTAGGTTGGTATTAGGAAGAAAGTTTTTATGGAGAGAGTAATCAGACATAGGAATGAGGCTGGTGTTGGACTAACATTAGTAGCCCTTGGTGGTTCAAGGGTGAATTAGCAAGGGGTGAGGGGACTTCCACTATTTAAGCTACCAAAATAGCATTTCTGAATCCCATATTCTTTTCACTGGAAAGGTGACATGGCTCACGTGAAATGTGTTTTTGGTCTTCCTTTGTAGGAATAGCATTTGGGGCTTCTTCCTGAAAGCAGAGCTTGCTTGGAGTGTCTTCAGTGAAGTGCTTAAAAATAAAATCACTGAGTTAATGGGATTCGGGAATAATCTCATCCTGTCCTGATTTTTTTATGCTCAAATTGTGCCTCTCTTGAGGCCAGCAAAAGATGGGAGATGGTGAAAGACATAGTTAGCATTTTTTCTTGGAAAAAAAATGGTAGCACTAGTTAGTGTTTCTGTGGGATGAAGGAAGAATGTGTGTGCTAAGGAGAATAAGGAGGTGTTGGAGCTATGATATCCTCTGCTCCTTGTGATGGTGGACGTGTTGCTAAGCAGTCTTGATATGCATCCACACTCACCATGCTCATACAGAGTTTGTCAGCAGGAGTTCTGCTGTGTGGCACTGGTACTATTCCTGTTGAGCTTTAAGAGGTAGGGGAAGAAGTATCTGAAAAGTGCTGATCTTTTTTCTTGTATTTTAGGAATTATGGTTTCAGGATTGGTGTATATGATCTACGCTCTATTTTCTTCTCCTCCTTTAAATCTGAAATGAAGTTTTCACTGAACCTTTCCACTGCCTTGGTACTTTAACAAAGTTCTGACAAAAAACATACATCTAGGTAGACATTTTATTTGAGACTTCTATGCAAAATGTTAAGCTGACAATACAGTAAATAAAGGAAACAAGTCCCATTTCAGTGTATGGTAAAATCCAAATTCTATAATTCTACTGAAGAGTTTTGTGAACAGGTCAGCCTTTAGGTTAGTACTACTTATTGGTTCAGAGAGGTCATAGATACATGTGAGGGGAAACACTGATTGTTTAGCTATGAACCAACTGGAGTAGTTAAATTTTTCTGCTGTTAATGAGTGTAGAAATCTTTTGCATTTGTGCTAATTGATAAGAATGCAGTGAATCTTACACCACCTTTGTTTTGAAAGCTATTAATTACAGAAATAGAGAGGGTTCACATGTTTCACCAGGTTTAGTGCAGCACTGGGAATCTGTTCAGCCAGGCTCAGAAAAGAAGATTTTCATTTATGTCTTCTGCAACAAAGAAGAAGAAGAAAGCATTATTAGCATTTTATGCCAAAAAGGCATTTTTATGCTGTATCACTATCAATAAAGAGGTACACTAAGGTTTCAGAGGACTCATGTAGGGGAACGCTATCCCTAACAAAAAACAAGTATGGTTGCTGCTGTCACACTCAGGAGCCATTCATTTAGACCCCTCTCGATGGTGCTTTCTTGTTTCTAGTGTTAGGTCTCCTTGATCTGTTTGTGAGGCAAGAATCCCTTCCCTTCTCGTGAAGAGGATTCTTGGAAGAATCCTCTTCACAAATTACTGACCCTATGAATGAGCAAACACTGGCAGCAGTACGTGTGTATTAAGTTCTTGCAGCTTTTTTCCACCTATATATTGTGACTGGTAAACTGTCATCAGAAGAGCTGGAAAAAAACTCTGGGAAGAGTGAAGCCTTTATATGTCTGACCTCTGACCAGAACCAGACCTCTACTTAAAATTAGGGACTTGCTAGTAGGATTTTGAACACATTTATTCTGTCTGAATATTTAGCCAAACGCCTTCTGTCACATAACTCTTCTGGGATTAACCTGTGCTACCTTATTAACCCTTGCATAGTGACTGGCAGTATTGACCAGCTATCACTTAGGGCTAGATCAGAAGAAGGTAGAGATTGTGAAAGCATGCCTTATGTTGAAGGCAGTAATCTCATAAATCTCAAATTACTACCATGACAACTTCTGTTCAGCTGCTGCCTAATTCTAGAGATATTGCCAGCACAGTAGTACCAAACTTTTTACAATCCTAGAGAAGTTTCAGCGTGGATTGAGCTGAACCAAACATGTAACTATCCCATTTAGGATTTGGAAATTGTCCCTGCCTCTGCCTAAGCTTCCTGTTGCACGCAGTCTGGTGGGCAAGTGTTGCAAGCGACAGATTAGGTGAAATAGACTACACTGTGATGAGAGCATCTGTGTTGTGTATAGTAATCTAGAGGCTGATCAATCTCTGCTTGGTCAGTGAAAGATCTTGGTTGGTTTTCCTTCTTGGCTTGAGATCTTTGAATGCATTTTCAATCAATATGCTTTGACCACTGATTTAAAAGTGCAAGCTCACTTAACCTTTCCTTTGGCACTGAGGGATAAAATAGAGTGTTTCTGGAGAGGCAGACCTTTTTCCTATCTTTATGAAAAAAAAAAATTAGAGCCTTGCCCCTTTTGCAGTCTTGTCATTCCTTTTCCATTTGCCTCTCAGCATAGTAGCCATGAGCTTCTGGTTACAATTTCTTTGCCTCACGTTGTGGTCTGAGAACATGCCTAGTCCTGATAGGCAGGCACATCTGCCTGTTTGTTTATGTTTACCTTCTTTAATCCCAAAGCAGTGGCACCATTCTTTCAAAGCAATGAGCTTGTCTTGATCTCCATCGCACTCCTGGAAGAAACGGGTTATGCAGTGTTCCATGGGAACAAGGGAGGCTCTCAAAGGCGCAAGCTCCGAGTGTGTTAATAATCTGAAAGAAAGAGCAGGTGTGTAGAACTGTATTTCATTAATAAATCATCAGGATTATCAAAGCTGCTCTGAGCTGCTAGAAGATGTCACCAGTGGCTTTATCAGAGACGCCCCAGTGGATTCTGTTGTGGTGCTTCTGTAGTGAATCTGTCCCAGGTCATTATGATGATATATAATACCCACTAACGTAAAATGTTTTAGCTGCTATTTGTTTGTTAAGTTTTGTTTTATCGAACAATTATTACTTGTGTAGTAATTACTAGTATTACAAGTAGCGACTTGCTCAAAACTCATCAGTTACAGAGTTTTGCTCTTAATCCTTAGAAGATCAAACTTGCAAAGGTGCTTAGCTATGTTCTAAGACAGTGGGTGTGATTGTTGTGAAGTATTGAGGGCCTAGAGCTTTGAAATATGGATCCCATCCCGAGTGATGTGACCAAAAGCCTGAAATCTGGGTCGTGTTCTCAGAAGCTGTGAGCTTCCTCTGAACTGTGACACTGGTGCTGTCTTACATATCTGCTCCTTAAACCGTGGTATTAGTTGAGAACTGTGGGTACCTCACTAGTGAATTAGTACTGACAGGACTCTGTCCTTTGTACTTAGCCTGTTGCTCTTGGCTTCAGGATTTCTTCCTGAATAGTAGCTATTAAGACACTGTAGAACTTATAGTGTAATACAGGATTATGCAAGGCAAGAGGATTAGCAAGTTCTGAGCAAAGACGTAACTGTAGGAAAACAATGAGGGAAGAAGTTCTGTGTTAGAAACAGGAGGCTGCTCTCTTCTAACATCTGAGGGACTGGTTCTATATGTACAAAATCCTTTGAGTGGTTTAGAGAATTAAAACAGGCCAAGTTTAAACAGCAAATCAGAACTGAGCCCACAAAGACTTGGATGGGTTTTTTTTACCTGTCGACAGGGTGCTGATCAAGCTGGTGAAACTGCCAGTGCACAGGATACACATACATGTGATAATTTTTCTCAAAGTCATGCAGGAGCAGCTCAACCGTGTGGTCACCAGCCACAAGGCGCTTGTCATTCTGGTAGATTTTTTTGACCTGAACACAATGCAGAAATTGTCATTTTTTGTTTAGGGATGAAGGTCTGCCCTGAAGAGAACTATCCAGCAAAGAGGTTTTCAGAGAAATGAAACTTGATAAAATACCACAGGGGAAATGGGTTTTAGTGTTTGTGACTATACACAGCATGAAAAGCTTGCTTCAGGTAGACCAGGTGATTTTTGTTGCTGTACTTGTCACCTTTGGTAGTAACCAGAAAGGAAGTGAAATTCCTGTGGCTGAACTGTCAGGCTCAGCTAATGGGGGCAATAGCTTCAGGCTGGTAGGAGATTAAGCCAGTTTTATCACATATTCTGTCCTGTGACAAGCAACTCAGGTTTAGGTGTGAAATAATCTGTGAAATCACCTAATTCATACCACTTAGTATGAGATATTCTGGGCATGTCCCTCTTGGTAAGTGTGTAAGTAGTCTTTGATTTTGCTCAAGCATATTTTGTATAAACATGCCGTGACCTACTGCCTGTACTTCCTACTTCAGAGTTAGAGCAGCCCAGGTCTTGGTTTAACTTAAACAATGGCTTTTTAGGTAGTTATGGCATCTGTATCTTCAAAAATAAACTACTGTCACTGTTTCCCTTGACATAAATCCTTCCCTGAAAAAAAATAGGCCCAATGGCAATAGGCATTGTAAGGCAATGTAGTGTGATGTCGCAGGTCTACTGCATAAGTAAACCATCCATCTTATGGCTGCTTGGTTTCCTCAAGTCCTTCGGAAAATGGCATTGACAGCGTGAATTAGGTTAACCTTATCCACGTATTAGTTGATCTTCCCAAGAGGTTTGTCACAAAGCTTCCCTGAACAGAAGCTGTTTCGTGTCTTCTCAAGCAAATGATATTTATCTAAGTGTACCCTAATTCTGACTTGTCTGACTCTTGTCTGGAGACACTGACTTCAAAGTAATACACTTGGCTTGCATTTGTTTGGGCAAGAGGGACATTTATAGCGGAAATGTGTCTCAGCTTAAATGAGTGTGAGGGGACATGTAAGTGTATTTTGCAACTTGTGAATCTAATTGAGTCTAAATTACCTTAACCAGAACGGGTATATACGCTCATAGGAAATGGGAGAACTCTTGAGATGTGAATCACTTTTTTCACACGGTTAGTCCAGTTCTAACAATGTTAACTCCATGATCTTATTGGAAAAGGATTGCTGACCTTATTCCTCTGCTTTTCAGTTAGAATTCCAGAAGTGTTCAGATCACGTTCATAGTATTGCATAAGGATGTTTTTGAGCCAGTCTCGCATCCGGAGGGGAAACTGATGCACTTCATAATCAGTACAGGGGGGGATGTCTGTGCCAAACAGGAAAGCTTTTGTTAACAGGTGATCTATTAGGTCCCCATTTGAGCATTTCTGAGCCCAGTTAGATTTGATTCTCACTATCAAACTTACAGTTAAAATTGATGGAGCTGTAAATACATAAAATTGGGAATGCAACTATTGAGTTCAAATATAAATATATGATTCTTTGTTGCACATCCTTAACCAGTTGTGCAAGTCACAACCTTTATATATCTGTGCAGTTTCTGAGCATAGTTGTGCAGTAAAACTGTTATCAGTCAGTTGCAAGAAAACAGAGTTTTTGAAAGCAAAGGAATATGCTGGCTGGAAGTGTACTTTTCTCCTACCCTATGCAGGAATTGATTAGCTTGGAAATCAGTTCTGGCTTTTGGATCTGACTTCTGCATTTGACATCTAAATAGTTTTTTTGATGTTTGTTTGGTTTTTGTCAGGGGTGTTTGGACTGGACATTTTCATTTCTTAACTCTGTAAATACTATTTTTCTGGTCAAGTTATTAAAAAAATATTCAGAGGCTATATCGGTGGGAACATATATGAAAGTACAGGGGGAAGATCAAGTTGACAACAAATTGGTGTAAACACAGGAGAGATGTCTTTAAGTTTCGGATGCTTAATACCCTCAAGTGTAGGAAAAGTGAGTTTTTAGACGTTTTGGGTTTGAATGTCTTAATTAGCAGATAATTGATGCACTAGTGGCAAAGCACAGGAAGAAAGGTAATTTAGAGCTGGCTGATGGTTAAGATTACTGGCTCTTTATACCTAGGTGAACACTGCATAGAAAAACAAGCCTTACATTTGCAGGAGCCCATATAGTCTAGGTGCAGCTGGCGTCCCATTTTTGTGCCTTCCAGTTGACATTTGGTGCCAAAGAGTTGACATGTGCCATCATAAGTCTTGTTGTCCGTACCACAAACCTAGAGGACAAGTGAAAAGCGAAACCACTCCCACCACCACTGTGCTGAGAAAAAATATTGCCCTTGTGTGGGTGTGTATAATAAAAGTATCATTAACATATGGTGTGGCAGTTGGGAATACCCACAGGGAGTACATGTGATCAGAAGTATTGAAAATTGTAGTTGTTGGATGCCTACATAAGGATTAGTACTCTGTACTTACACGTGCAGTTCTGAAACACTTGCATTTATTTTTTTGTGCATTAGTAATACAGTTTGAGATGCCACGGGATTATTTCACTCAATATGTGTGAGTACTCGGCATGTGCTCTAAAACATCAAACAGATAAATAGAACTTTTAGTGACAGGGAAAAGCTACAATCCCTGAGAGACCAAGTGAAGCAAATCAGTTACTGTGTAGTTACACGTGTTCATACTACCCCCAAGCCAAAGTCAGTGAGTTTGGGTACTTTATACTGACTTTTGTAATTATTGAAATCACTCAAACTCACTCCCATGCGTCTTACGGTAGAATTATTCTAAATAATAGCAGGAGGAATGGTTGTAAACACTTTAGTCGGCTTTTCCCAGTGCTGTGCACTATATGAAATACTTACATGCTCATAGTCTTTGGTGGAAGGGCAAGCAGCAGGATCCTGGCAAATACAGTGGGGGTTCCCCTGTTTGTCCTCATGGCAGACTTTACCTCTTTTGCAGTGGAAGTTCTGACATGGGTCTAGCAATCATAGCAAGAAGGAGCAACTGTTAGAGGTGGTGGGATGAAGCCAAGTGCCTGTCAGATACTACTGAAGCAAAATACAGTCCAATATTCACCAAGAAGTCTAGTGCATTTTTAAGTTTGTAACAATGAAGCTGCATCTTGTGTTGAATAAATCCAGCCAAACTTTAAGAGAGGATTGTGGTGAGAATTCTAGCACTCCCAGGTTTGAATTGTATGGGGAAAATTTTTTCTTAGAAAAATCTGTTTCTTCTCTAAGGACTGACATTCACTTCCAGCTTCCTTGTGAAACATATCCCATCTGTCTTTGCTGAATCAAGCACTGGTATTTATCCCACTCCTAGCTGAATTCAAGCTACTGTTCTGAAACTGGAAGCTTTCAATGCAAGGTAACTCCCGTTTCTGTATGACGGGCCCAAAAATTTGTGCGCTGTCTACAAATGTTTTTCACAAACAAATGACTAAATCCAAGGGTGTATGGAAGGGGAATACTCTGGGAACATGACCACAATGCAGGATTATGCACAAACACAGTTCAGTCATGTGAAACTGTGCGCTGCAAAAGGCAGAAAAGAAATGCAGACCAGCAGATTCCCCAGCTGCAGAGAGTTAGGAGTTACAGGATGGCTTTGCTTGGGGCTTACCCAGGAGAGCCTTCTCAGTCCTGTTGCTGACACTTTCCATCTCACCATATGAACTGCCTGGAGCCTTAACCTGTACAGTCACAGAGGCATAAACAGAAGCTGGGGTAAATCTTGAGAAGAAAAAGAATACTTGGACAAAATTCTTCCAGATTCAAATATAGAGCTGACTGAGGCCCACTTTGCCCTGCTTGCAGCAGAGAGAGGTTGCTATGCAAAATGTGTGAGAAGAGCATAAAGCCTCTGGTGGTATTAACATGCTCTTGTTATTTGGGGAAATTAAAATAAAGTAGGAGGTGGAGAGGGAGAAACAGAAACTCGGTAAGGCCTGAGTTTCTCATAATTATTCTGTGGAGTCTAGCCCTGCCTTCCAAGCTGTTCACTTCTGTATAGCAGTATTTAAAATCTCTGCAAGAGAGGAGTGAACAGGCTGTCCTAGTAAGCAGAGACTGGGTTTCAGGCTTTGTATCTATATATCTGTATTTATTTGCATGTTTCATTACACAGCCCCTCAGGGCTGGAGCTCTTACGTGAATTGCGTTCACCTCCTTTCTGGAACAATTCACCTAAATGCTCTATGCAATGGCACAGGATGAGCCAGATGAATAGTGAATAAAGGGGGGGTTTAGACTTCTGCATATTAACAAGTTATTATACCTGCTTTTCTCAAAAAATATAATTTAAATCATCAGGAATTTAAATTTGGGACTGGTCCCTCTCCCTCTTTTTATAGTATTTAAATTTTATTTTAAAGATAATTTACCTTATCTTCACTTTCCATTGAATTCATGATCTGAATAGAGCTACTAACTTTCAGTTGTTGCTTGCTGTCAGAATTAGGTGGCTCATTATTGTAATCATCTGATTCAGGGTGAATAAACTCTTTAATCTTGACATTTTGATAATCCTCAGTCTCTCTATGAACTGCAGCATCATCTTCATTGGTTCCTTCCCCTTCATGCTCAGTACTGGTACTCTCCTGGTCATTACTCTGGATTCTCTCCTCTTCCTCATAGGCTGCTTCTTTCCAGGTATTGCTGAGATATTCCTCACGATCATTATCACCACTGTCGTGGCCCTCGTCATCATTACTGTCCTCTGTATCTTGTATTTTCACCACTGTGTCACGATCACTCTGATAGTTTACTTGAATATTGTCTTTCCCCTCCTGGCTTTCCTGTTTGTCATCCTGTTCTTCATTATGGGTTTTTTGAGAGAGGGGGATTTCTCCTTTGTAGGGCTTCTTTTGGCTATTCTCCCTCAGTTCTTCCTCTAGGTCAAATTTCTCCCCATGTCTCTTGGTTATCCGGATTGGTTGGCTGGAATCTCTCAGGACTTCATCCGATTGCATCCTGTTTCCATTTTGCTGTCTTTTGTATCGGTCACCCTGCTTTCTCTGCTGGCCTTTGTGCTTCATATCTCTGTAATCAGTTTCTTCACCCCACTCCTCATCTTCTTCTTCTTCTGTGCTTTCTTCTTCATTGCTTTCACTGTTTTTTTCAGGCAGCCCAACTGTATTTCTGTTGTATTTCCACATGTTATGCTCACGATCAAGACTGAGGGCTCCTGCTGGATGTCCTGCCTTGCCTGTAAGGTGTCTGTGGGCCGTGTTGCCGTGTTTCTCATGCCTCCTGAGCTGGTAATGCTCAGAGCTGGTCTGTTCTCTGCCGCTGCTCCCAGAGTCACCGTCCCGGTTATCAGAAGCCAAACCTAGTTTATTGTGCAGTGCAAGGAAATTGATGCTTTTTAGGCTATTTTTGCCTTGATGCTCGCTATCAGTTCTTCCATGTTTCCTGGTGGTCTGGGGCTCATCTCTGTGCTCAGTGCCTGGTGCTGATACCATTGGTTTTAAGTTTCTGTGACTGGGCAGCAAATCACCCTTGTCTACATATCCTGTGTTCTCTTCCTTTGAGGCTTCAGGATGAAAATCTTCACTCTTGAAAAAAAAAAAAAAAGAGAGATTGAAAATTAACAACTAGATTAATAAATCTTGGGATTTATTTGAAGTTGATAAAGTGTTATTTTTGCCTTGTATTGCAAAGCGTGACAACATCTCTATTTGTTTTCTTTGTATATGTTCCTCTTGCTCTAGCCCACTGCACTAAATGAGTATGTTGTCTTATGAAATCTCAAAATGTTTCATTAGTAATTTAGTGTCATAACTCCAGGCACTTGTAGGCTGCAGTAATTATGACTTACCTCAGTGAGAGAATTATCATTTACCTCCTGGGAGAAGAGGAGCATGGGAAGAGAGGGTACCTTTCACAAGGTGTTATGATAGTAATTCCTGAGGAGAGCACTGCATCTTAACTATTTCATACTCCATGTATTTGTCTACTCCGAGTCTGATACATCATTGCTTCCTATCTAAATTCATCAGGAATTATTGTATTTGCTGGCAATGACTGTGTCATAAGCTCACTAGCAGGAGTCACAGGTGTTTGAGTGGCTTTTTTTTTTTTTTTTTTGTGCTGTCAAGCCAATAGCAAAACTAGTATCTTCAGTGGGAAAGGTTCAAATGCTGGAGCAGAAAACAGGTACTAAAATGACTTGATGTCTTACTGCAGCTATTACCTTTCTGCTGCTGGGTAAGTCCAGGCACTTCCAGTAGCAGCAATGTCTCATATATTTCTGAACAACACCTATTGATGTTCAGTTTTGCTTATTGCTTACAGCAATATAGCACCTGTTGCTGATTTTTCTAAAGTTTTGGGGGGTTTATTTGCAAAGATGAGTCCTTCTTGGTGCCCAGGTTGCTGGAATAGTATTTCCTTTAGTTTGGGCTTGGAAACAAACACTCGGCTAACACTTATACAATTTTTTATTTTTAAAAGGTAGTATTAGAAATACTAATTTGGCTCTTGGCAGATCAGCTATAACCTATTTCCTAATGTCAAAGTGGTATCTAAATGTTTTTTGTCTTTGTCTTTTGCCTGGTGAACTTGCTAATGCAGGAAAAGTACCGGGCAATATATTCACTATGTCAGTTCCAACTCTAACTTTTTCAGCAAGAGATTGCACTTTTGCTCAAATCTAACGGAAATTCAGTGTAGAGCTTTTCCAAATCGAATGCACTATTCTAAAAGACCTTATAAAAAGTGATCTATGTGTAACAAAGCATCTCAAGATGATACTAAAACTTTTGAAAATAAAGTTTCAGAACAGTGCTTTTTTACATGTGATTTTGGACACTGCTGTGTACAAAATTTAAATGTTGTTAAGTTTTAACAAAAAGCAATTTTCTGTGAAGGGCTACCCCTTCTATAGATTTAGAAAATACAAGGCAAATCAATCGTTAATATTGTCTATTATGGGTGTCTCTGTTTCAAGCAGAAGTTCGGGAAAGATTTGTCTCATGTCTTGACAGGAAACCTCGCTGTGCACCACAACCTTAGTGCAGAGATGTGCCTGGATGTGGCTTTCAGATGCTGCTTTTTGTTATACTTTTGTCCCCTGGATTTAATCAACTCTTAGAACTCGGTTGCTTGCAAAGGTAGTTGGGCAAATTTCAGTCACTGTAGCTGTGATTAACTAATGTTAGAGGACAACTGGCCTTTGCTAGATGTTGCATATACTTGGAGCTGATGATTTACTGGCTATTGCAATGTTTTGTTTTGATGCAAGTGTCTTCTGAGATGTGGGAGACAGCTGTAGGCTACAAACTAGTTGTTATACTATAGTTTCTTCTGCTTGATACTTCTTTAGGAAAAGTTAATTTTTTTGGTTTTCATAATTCAGAACACAATCTGGATTGATATGAAATGCAATCTGGAAAGATGTACAGAGTGGGATATAATTTATAATTTAAGAAAAAAAAATTAGCAGCAGAGTTGGAATTTTGGATTTCTGGTACAGACCACACTCTGAATTTGGAAGTTCCAAAACATCGAGTGGCTTGGAGCCAAGACCCTTTGTGGCTGAACCACAAAGGCTCACCAGAATGGTGCAGTAAAAAGGAATTTTAATTTGGGCCAGCCATGAATGCAAAACTGTGGGCTCTGTCATTAGTGTACATATGCGGCACAGGGAGGGCTGCTGAAATCATCTGTCTCATTTCCATCAGGGATGTGAATGTGGCTTGTTAGCCACAGGGTACTTTGCCAGGATGAGCTGTACCCAATGCTCTGCACTGTGAATAATGAAGCATATGGTGGCTAAAATTCTTACATGTTTGGCACTGCATATGATCAACTGGTGTGATAAATTGGGGGTTGTCATTCTCCTTGTGTACTGGAGCTGTGAAAACCACAATTTCAACTGCCAGTGGAGCTTACTGCTTGTATAAATACGGGTAATGATTACATGTGGGGATTCATTTAAGGTAATTTATTTCAAATAAGGGAAACTTCCATTTTGAGCTTTACATTTTGTCCTGTTCTGTTTATAATTGTTTGATATGCAAGGCACGACATGTTTGGTACTAATTCTTGGGGTGAGGGGGGCCTACAATTTCTTAACCTAAATCAATTTGCCAACCACTACAAATGTGCTAACGTGTTTTTTATATTTGAGATGAATAATGTAAGCTACCTCCTAATGTTTAAAGAACAAGAAGTGTACCTTTTCTGGAGTTTTCTGTCCGTGAGTTTTGAGCTTGTGGTGTACGGGATGGGTCTAAAATAGACAAATATATTAATATCAATAAAAATCTTGTATATGTCAATGGCATAACACAGAGTAGTCACAGAATGGGAAATTAAGTGCCCAGTAATAATAGCATAATGAGAACTTACTGGAGTAGCAAGAGCTGATCCTAGAAGACAAATGAAGAGAGCTACAGCCTTCATGCCTTTCAGATCTTGTAGAGGACAACAATTAATGGAACAGTGGTAGGGTTTAGAGGTTTCCTTTCTGCAAGCAACATGAAAAGAAAAAAGTTAGGATTTGGGTTTAATGGTCTAGAAATGACTGGTGGAAGCAATGTAGTATCCTCTAAACTCAAGTGTTAGGCCAGCTTAACTAGAGGACATTTTTTTTTTTCTTTTACAGGACTGAAGCTGTAGCTGTGTTCACAAACTCTGGTGGTGTTACAGAAAGGCAGAGTTATGAGTGTACATAGGTTCAGCCCTGTCATCTGGAGTGTACACTTCGGAAGATCCCTGTGTTGGACATTATTTAATGTCAATATCTTCTAGTTAATGAAGACCAAAATACTCATTAATGGGGCATATCTAGTATTTTTCTTGCAGTAAGCTCGTTTAGTCTCCAAATTATCTCTTAACTAATTATCTGTTTTCTCTTTGGCACTCACAGTTAGTTGTTTAGGAAGTTTTCAGAGGGAAAGGCAGAATAAAACAAAAGCCATTAATGAGCATATGCAAAATGCCTCACTGGGCTGTGTATGGGCAGTCACTTCAGATCAAGGACAGTGTTGTTAGACTGAGGGTTATGCAGGCAACTTGCCAGAAACACAGGGAAATAATCTGATTTCATGCATAGCCCTAAAAACTGCATACTGTGCTTTTTGAAGGCCTGGCAAGTGACTGAGGAAAGAAGTATTTGAGTGTCAGGTAGGCTTGATTCCTCTTTCTTTCTGTTCCTGGTAGGCAACACATCTCTAGGCATGTCACTTAACTAAGTTTCTTTCTTTAAAATTCTCATTTGTCATATTTGTTTTGGTAAACTAGTTTGAGAGCTATAAATGAAAAGCTCTGTATGTTGAGTTTTATTTATAACTGCAGTTTTCTAATTTGGTTTGTGCCGTTGTCTGCAAAAGTTGCCTTAACCACCTTTGTCCAAATAATGAAAAAGTAGTTGGAATAAATCTGAGTTGAGGTGGCAGGACCGGGCTTTTGCATTTCTTCCTCTTAGTAACAAGCCCACAGTGGGAGGAAAGGAAACTCATTAGTCTTGAACTATTAGGGAAGCCTGACCACACTGAACTGAGTGGGATGATAACCTGGTTGAGCACCTTTTTTTTTCTAGTCACAGTAGTCCAAATGAGTTGCAAGGATTTATAACACATCCTTCAGTAGGATAATCTGTTCCAAATGTTAAGTAGCATTGCCAGTGTTAATTCATGGGGGTTTTCCTCTTTGAATACAGCAGCAATATCAATTCCTATGCAAAAAGTATCCCCTCCCACTGTTTTCAGAGCAATGAGTTTTGGGGTTTAGATGGTACCTTGTGGTGGACCTGACTGAAAAAAAACTGCAAGGAGCTCTTCCTGCAAGCCCTACAGCCCAAGGCTGCGGCATGATCATGGCAATCAGATCTTTATACTTGCTCATTTAGTCCTGAAGTGCTGGAAAGGAAAAGTATTTTTTGCTAAGGTGATAGAATAGTCAGCTTGAGCAGGTGCAGAAATGGGAAAGCTCCTGTAGGTGGTATGTAATATCTGGCAATTAAGGTGATGGTGATGAAAGGAATTAAACAGTGGCTAATTGTCATATGATCAAGGGGGCTGCATTGGGAATTTTTTCTTTTTTTTTTTTTTTTTTTTTGTTTACATTGAAATCTAAGTGGGAAGACACCTAATTCTTGCTTTAATTTCCAAATTTTTCCTAGAGAATATCTAAAAACAAGCTTTTATAATGTATAAGTTTAATAGAACTGTCAGTAAAGAACAATTACACAAGAAGCTATTTTTAAAAGCAAGGAGACGTCTCCCTGGAGAAATTAAGTCATTATTCAGAGAAGATGCTCTGCAGAAGAATCTGTGGGAAAACTTAGCCAAAAGGTGAATATTAAATTTCTTGTGTACGATGGGGGTTTTTGTCCAAGAAATGAGGAATTTAACAATACTTCAGCTTTCAGGTATTGAATAAGCAATGCAAACTAGGTGTGCTGTGTTTGCATGGCAGGGTTTTGGTAGCAGTGGCTCCAGGGATGTCCTCTGTGAGACGCCCCCATGTCAAACAGAGCCAGCACTCCTAGACAAGACACTCTGCTGGCCGACACTGGGCCCATCAGCGACAGTGGCTGCACCTCTGGGGTAATGTATTTAACAACAGGGGGGAAAAAACACAAGGCAACTTTAGCCATAGAGAGGACTGGGAATACGTGAGAGAAACAGCCCTGCAGACACCAAAGTCAGGGAAAAAGGAAGGGGAGGAGGTGCTCCAGGCACCGGAGCAGAGATTCCCTGTGGTGAAGACTACGGTGAGGCAGCTGTGCCCCTGCACAGGTCCAGGGAGAGCAGAGATCCACCTGCAGCCCATGGAGGACCCACGCTGGAGCAGGTGGATGCCCAAAGGAGGCTGTTACCCTGATGGAGCAGGCTCCTGGTAGGACCTGTGGAGAGAGGAGCTCACACTGGAGCAGATTTTCTGACAGGACTTGTGACCTCACCGAAGGGACCCACTTTCATGAGAAGCTGCAGCCTGTGGGAAGGACTGACATTGGACCAGTTTATGGTGGTCTATCTCTTATGGGAGGGACCTCACGCTTGAGCAGGGGAAGAGTGTGAGGACTCTTTCCCCTGAGCAGGGAGAAGCAGCAGAGACAACGTGTAATGAACTGACTAGAACTCCCATTGCCTGTCTCCCTGTGCCGCTAGGGAATTAGAAATAAAGTTAAGCCCACGAAGGAGGGAGGGTGGGGGGGAATGTCTTTTAGGATTTGGGTTTATTTCTAGCTGATTTGATTGGTAATAAATTGAATTAATTTCCTCAAGTTAATTTTGCCTGTGACTGTAATTAGTGAAAGATTTCTCCCTGTCCTTATCTTGACCTGTGAGGCTTTCTTTATATTTTCTCTTTCCTGTCCAGCTGAGGAAGAGTCTGATAGAGTAGCTTTGGTGGGCAGCTCATTTTGTTTCTGATTCCGCAGTTGTCAGCCACTGAAAGTGCAAACCTCATGTGACTGCAACGTAGCAGGTTCTCTTGCTTTTTGAAGGGCTACTCAGAAGTGATTAACTTGCAGAGGCTGTGGCTGGAGATGACAAATGCCTCATGTTTAATAAAAGAAATCATGAAGACTGACCTACTTCCAGCTCTAGCCACCACAGAAAACCCTGCATAGGCTGTTGTGCTTAGATCTGACTCTAGAATATGAAGTTTCCCAATCTGCTGCCATCACTGATGAGCATGGATGTTGTCCGGCATTAGAAGAGGCATCTGGAGTACAATGGTTCCACTTTGGAATTCAGCCTCTGACTGTGTAGAATGGATATGAATGTTCTTGGAATTCAGCCTCTGACTGTGTAGAATGGATATGAATGTTCATTTCACAAGAATGAGCTTTTCTGAAACCTTGAGTGAGATGAAATATTTGAAGACACTATGATTTTCATAATTATCAAAATGATAGAGAAGTTTCAAAATTGAGCTTTCATTCTCATACCCCCAAAGTATAATTCAGAAAGCATGCGATGTGGGGTTTTTTTTTTAAATCACCACACTGAAACTTTTTTGGACTGCAATACAATTGAATGTCCTATTATTGTAAAAATCCTCAGCTTGGTCCTACGTCAGGCTTGTTAGCAAGAAATGCTGTTGCCCACATCCTCACTGATAAATGCTGTTACAGTCTTAGTATCTGGGTGTTGATCACAGCATTAACTGTCTGAGTGGATGGAGTTTTGTGTACAAG
>NW_020955337.1:1247328-1253016 GCF_003031625.1 Empidonax traillii | reverse complement strand
CAAAATTGATCTTTCATTCTCATATCCCCAAAGTATAATTCAGAAAGCATGCGATGTGTTTTTTTTTTTTTAAATCACCACACTAAAACTTTTTTGGACTGCAATACAATTGAATGTCCTATTATTGTAAAAATCCTCAGCTTGGTCCTACGTCAGGCTTGTTAGCAAGAAATGCTGTTGCCCACATCCTCACTGATAAATGCTGTTACAGTCTTAGTATCTGGGTGTTGATCACAGCATTAACTGTCTGAGTGGATGGAGTTTTGTGTACAAGTATCTGTGTACAAGGCGATAAGCATCAGTGGGGAGAGGGAAAATTCTCTGTGCATTGTCTGTTCTTTCTATGACAAAAATGTACATGTGATACTCTTAAATTGCAACTGGTACAGCACATGCCTATGTTTAGGTCTGTTTCAAAAGCCCTCGTGACAGCGTGTGTGCATACCTCTTACATACATGTATAAGCTGTTCACGTGTGTACATATATAAAATTAAAAGGCAGAGTTTTAGGCAGAGTTTTTTACTCTGGTCTGAGTAAAAGAAGCAATTGTAATTAGAAAATAAATACCAGAGCATTAAATCTTCTACTCATTCTGTACCAGTAAATGGCTGCTAATGAGCATTGATCCATCTGATACTACCAGTTTTACAGCTGCAAAAGCCATTAGGCATAAGTCCTTGATGGCTGAATACAAAAAAAAACCAACAAATAAACCCAAACCAACAATTTTTCAGACATGTTAGAACAATTTGTAGATAAACCGTTGACATTAACTTAATGTTTAATGTCTTACAATTCCCTTCTACTCTTTGATTTTATTACTTGTTGAGGTCTGGGATTTTAGAGTTTTGTTTGGTTTTGGTGGTTTTTTTCCAGAGCTCTATATAGTTTAAGACCAGATCACATCAAAATGAGCTACTTTGATTTAATTTGAGAAGGGTCAAAATGAGAATTAACTTAGTAGCTGGAATTATCACTCTGTCAGTTGGTGGGTTTGGCATCTCCCAGAATCTGCATTTCTTTCATGGACTACATTTGCTACATGTTTTCACTAGATCTACCAACACATTTTTGAAAGGTTCCTCCAGGACCAGCCACAGTTTCTCTCTCTCCTCTCCAAAATGGGAAAAGAAGGAGGAAATCTATTTTTTTTGCCTTGTCTATTGTTCCTAAATGTTTTTTTTCTTGAGATTGTGACAAGTGTTGGGAAATCAGGTCACACCATGGCTTTCAGGTGGAAGACTGTATGCTTCTGAAAGAGGTATAAATTTTGCCTGACTCTTGGTGGCCACCACATAATGCTTTATTGCTTTGCAGGGTCACTGGAAAAACAATTGTTCCAGCAGTAAGATAAAGGTCTTCCTCAACACAATAACTATACAGTGTTTTCTCCTGCAAAGAACATCTACTTCTGTTCTAGACAGTCTGAAGAGTTATCCTTAAAACAGATGATACTGTACAAAGCTTCAGCTATTTCAGTGGGAAAAGTGGGGACAAAATTGCAGAGGGTTAGATATAAGGCATTCTAAGGCTTTAACTAAAAATAAAGAAGAAACAGTACCATAGCAGTAGAAGAGGTGCTCCTTCTTGCCTAGCCACTGGTGAACTGGAAATCCTTGAGCCTTGCAAAATGTTGCTGCTTTTCCTGAGAAGTGTTTTGGTGTGTGAAAGGGCCCCTCTCAGCAAGTGTGCTGTGCTGTAAGCTCCAAGGAAGGAAGATGATACTCTCTGGGTCTTGGTGAAACAAGGAATCCTAGGCTTCCATGGGATGAGGCGGGGTGGGGAGGGGGGGTTAATGGGCTGGTATAATTCTGCTGAATTAATTGAATCAGAGAGACCATTCAGTGTTCACAGGCTCTGGGCCAGTGGAACTCGGCCATTGTGTGGGAAGGACACATTTAGTCTTTAGTGGGGAGGGGAGCCTAGGGCAGCGGGTGTGACACTTTCTGCCACATCAGCTGGCCCCAGAAGAGCTGAACTAAGGGATCATCAGGGACAGTCACACTGTGGGTCTGGGGGACAGTAAAGCCAGTCCCTGTTGAACTTCTCAGTGTTGTTTCAGAATGCTGTACATGATGCGTGTGAGCCTGTAAAAAGGAAGGATCCTCAAATTAAAAATGAAAAAACCGGTATTGGTTGGGGAATCTTGCATAACTCTTAGGATTTCGCTGTTTTGAAGCTGTTGCCATGGCTGTGCTGCCTGTCTGCCATAGCAACGGTACAGAGCAAGCTGGTGACAAGTGTGAAAACCTCTACCGGTGGTGCCTGCCTGCAGCAGAGGCTTCTCGTTTGGCAAAGATTATTAATAGAGTTCAATCTTTCTTCTTGATTTGTCATTCTGTTATTCCGTAAAATGCACCACCTGAACTGGAATACTTTCCGGGAGATTGTCAGATCAGAAATAACAAAGCAGATGCACCAGTGGAAGAAAAGAAGCCCTTCTAGTGCTGTGTGGAGTAAAGTCAGCAGGTCTGGCCTCAAATTTCCCATTCTGCCAATATCATGGCTTGCTAAGAAGATCGCTTTCCATATTATTGACATGATTGGAAGAGAGGTTGAAGTGAAGTGAAATAAAGCATGTGATTGGTAAGAACTGTAATGCAAATGCTGAAAATTCAATCACTTTGGATAAAGTTTTATCATGTGGTTTTGTAAAATTACAGTTTAACTGGCTTCTGCTCTGTTCATCCAAAAAGGTAACAGACACTGGGGAAGCCATTAGACAAGATACAGTGAGAAATGTACAAAAACTGGCCATGTTTTATGTGGGCAACTGTGAAGTTTATAGTTAATTAAAAGAAGGAAAAAAAAAAAAAAAAACAAAGAGGCTGAAATTACAGCTGAGCTCTCTCTCTGTAGACCAAGCAGAAAAAAACCTTTGACAAAACCCCATGAGAAATTCTTTAAATCCCTTCCTCTTTTATCTCTGCTTCTTTGCCTGGAAACTAATTCATGCCTATTGGAGTTGAAATTCTGCTGGTCTGTCAGCCAGTCAGTGTCTGAAAGGAGTGGGGATATTTCAGAACTTCACGTTTGTTTTTTCTTTTGTTGTGCATGCAGAAAAGATGATTTGTTTTATCTATTCAAAACTTTGTTGTGTGCTGTGTTGTACTATCCGATTATCTTTATTGGGGGATCAAAGATAAGTGGTTTTCCAGTGATTTTTAAATATTCCAGATATTGATGGACTCTCAGCTAATAGAAGTTATCCATGTGGCTCCCAGAAATTAGGACAAATACACCAATGTTAATGTCATGCTAGCTAAGTATCAACTCTTTTTCTCATAAGATTTTCAAATAATGGCTATTAATATTGCCTTGAAATTGTTAATTCAAAAAGCATCAGACTCTGAAGAACTGTGTAGAAACTTGAAGCTGAAATTTGTGGGAGCTTGAAGGTTATTACTGGAAAACTGTATGTGATTTGTAGGCTTTGCCTATTTCTGTGTTTAAACAGCTTCCTTGGGACTTACAGGGTGATATGGAGGAAATGTTTTCTTTTTGAGGATGCTGAAAGATTATATCTGGTTTATCAAAGCTGTTAAATATTTGCAAAATGTTTCATTAAATCAAATTTTCTGGTTTTGTGCTTGATTACAAAGGGCTTTGGCTGAGAAAAGAACTCTGGTTGTTTTCTGAGTGTCATCAGGAGGCCTGAGCTTGTCTAGGAACCATCAGTGCCAGTACTACAGTCCTTAGCCAGTCCCACTGTGTCAGGAAGGATGCTTTTTGGAAACCCTTTCATTGATGGATTAGTAGTTCTCACACCAGTAAGAGGTGCTGTACCATCCTGGTAAAGTGTGGAAGCCAAGGAGTTGCTCTGCTGGAAAGCTTCAACCTAGAAATTATTGTTGTGACTCATTAGAGGATTTCACTTGGAAACAGGATAATTGTATCCTGTCCCCAGCTCTCTTTTACTTGGGAGGAAGGACTTGAGCATGAGCGTGTTTTACAGCTAGGTGACCTTTCAGTGAAGTATATGGCTGCATCAGTTCTGACTCAACAATAGAAGGACATGAATTTATTTAATATTAGTATAATCCCAGAGTTCCTGATATCCTGGCTTGATCTTTGCTTTGGTTTCCATTTGTATTTCAGTGCTGTGCTTGTAGCCTGTGTTCTGGATCTGAAAATGTGGGACACATCTCAGCAACCACGTCAGTGGAGAGACATTTTCTCATTTCTGTGTGCTTTGGACTGAAGCCTGATTTAATTAGTTAAGACCAGAAATTTCCCAAATTTCCTGATCCGTGCAAGGCCCTTAGAAAGCAGTGAACACGTAGCCTGCATCAACGTGTGCTTGAGAAGCACTGATGGATCATTGCAGCTGCATCATCAGTGGGTCCCACTTCGGTTGCTGTGCTGTGCAATTACTGATGTGCATCACCTGAAAAGCCCAGTTTCATTTTAGACTTTGGCTCTTTAATTGCAGCCTACACTATTATGATGAAGTCACGCATTATCTAGCACCATGGTAGGGAAACTGGACATGTGGGGTTCTCTTTAAGAGTAATTTTTGGCACAATGAGTGCTCACTGGTGAAAATTACCTGCTGGTCTCCAGTAAATCTAATATGCAGTGAGGAGAAGTATGGCTCTTGGAAGGAAAAAAACTACATGAAGAGGAGAGTTAAAAGGAGAATATAGAGCAAGCAGTAAAAAAAAACCCCAAAACAAAACCAAAAAACCAAAAAAAAAAAAAAAAAAAAATGAAAGAAAGAAGACAGATTAGCACAGGGAGGTGAAATAGTTTATCTGTGCCTCACTGTGGCAGCTGCTAAACAGACACTTTAAACAAAGGAAGAAGAGCAAAAGCTCAGAGAATTTTGCATTATATTTATTAATATACCTATTTTTCATTGTGTTCTCTTAGCAGGAAAGATCTGGGGGTATGACTGACTGTGGGGCAGACAGAGTTAGACTGAAAAGGTGTTTGTTTTTATTGGAGCTGTCTGCACATCTGCATGCTCAGTCCAGCCAGAAACCTTGAGGTCTCTGCCCACAAGAGAGTGATGTTGAGCCATCCACCTCCAGAACACGTACCAGGGCTCAACTGACAGGTTTTTAAAATGTGCTTTACATTTTAACCTCTGTTCTGATTCACAAATGAAATTTTACTTTTCCATCAAATATGCTTTACCCCAAATTCAAAAAATGCAAGCAAGCTGGAATTCAAGTGGGGTTTCTAGAGTAGATAAAAAACTATGCATGTACACTGGCTATTATATCAATGATATAGTATCTAGCTTATGTGTCCCTACTTTTTCTCTTTTTACTAGAGGGGGGTAAAAAAAGAACTACAAAACAACAGACAGACATGAAACAGTTTGACTGAAGTCTGGCTGAAGCCAGGGCAGACTGCACAGTGCTGATGTGCACAATCCTGGGTGTCCCAGGTTGTTGCAGATCACAGCCTGCTGCTTTGTGTTGTTGAGAGGGCTCTAAGCATATCTCTGGTTGCATGTTAGCAAATTTAGGGAAGTCTCTGCATGACTTCCTTAACAAAAGGTGCATCTACAGCCTTTCGTGAGCCTGTGAAATTACTGGCCCAAAACAGGTTCTTTCATCTGATGTGCAAGAGGCCAGTCCACACACAGAGTCGAGGTATTTGACTTATTTACAGTTCTGCACAGAAACAGCGGCTGGGTGGCAAATCCACACAGCCAGCAGACAACTACCAAAACCTTT